>NC_088357.1:26252500-26552500 GCF_036884655.1 Musa acuminata AAA Group
GGTTGGGGCCTATAAATACCCCACCCATTCAGCACTGAAAGGGCATGAACTTACACCGAAATCTTGATCTTTTTCTGTGATTCTTAGAGCTCAAAATTGTTGTAAAGGCTAAAAGTTCTTCTCCCTCTTTTCTTCCAAGTTCTGAGTTGTAAAGAGAGGAGAGAAAATTCTGTAAGGGTTGTCTCCTAAGCTCGTCAGAAGGAGTGAAACTGTAAAAGGGTGGTTGGCCTTCGACTATTGAAGGAAGGCCTCTAGTTGACGTCGGTGACCTCGTCGGTGGAGGAAGCCAAAAGTGGAGTAGGTCAAGATTGACCGAACCACTCTAAATCTCGGTTTGCATTTAATTTGAGTATCTTATCTTTACTGCAAACCTCCTCAATAGCTTACTGCCTTCTGTGTTTTTTTACGAACGTGTTTTAACGTTTAGTGCTTTCCGAATCGGGGTTTAAGACGCAAATCAGTTTTATCGTATGAACGTCGTATTTAAGTTTGCGCTTACGTTCTGATTTCCATTATAACTGCAAACTGCCTTTATATCTTTGCTTTAACTGCATCTTGCCTTATCTCAAGTTAAAGTGGTTTACGAATCAGCTTTTATACCGAAATCGCTTTTATCGTACGAACGTCATACTTCAGTTTGCGCTTATATTCTGATTTCCATCATAACTACAAACTGCGTTCATATCTTTGCTGCATCTCTCCTAGTCAAAAGTTGAAGTGATTTATGAATCGGCTTTCTTACCAAAATCACTTCTATCGAACGAACGCAGTTTTCGATTTTAATCGCATAAGGTTTTCTGCTGCACTAATTCACCCCCCCCCCCCCCCCTCTTAGTGCTCTTGATCCTAACACAAATAACAAATGATTTTGGTTGAAAATACTTTATACTCAATGAAACCATCATTGATGAATATACTTTATGTTTAATAGTTTCTTTGGCTTATATGCTCTATTATGATAAATATTTTGAAAATAAATGAAATCATGTTTGATTTGAAGTAATGCATAATGATCATGCTTAATGATGCATTTTTTGATTTGACATAAAAGTGACTTTAAAAAATGATATATGTTTTGATTTGACATAAATGAAATAGGCATACTTATATGAAATAGTGAAGTGTCATGCTTGACAATTGTATACTTAATGATGCATAAAGTTGTACTAAAAATATTAATATTTTAATACTATGATTAGACGATTTTATGCATGATATTGTAAAGTTATATATAATGATGCATAATGATGAAATTGTGTAATAAAAATATTAAACATTTTGAAACCATGTTTTAGTGTCATGCATATTGATCATGCTTAATAAATCTTGAAATTATGCATGATGAATCTTACGATTTATGGATTATTGATTTTTACCATAATGAAAGTACCTTATTGATCTTTGTTGTAATAAATCGTACTCTTTCGGTTTTAAACATGATATACGTTTTTATTTGGCATAAATGAAACAAAATCATATGTTTTCAAAACAATCGAAAAGAGGGAAACATTCTTGAAAATTATTTTGCTCAATCTTATTGATTTTGATGAATCTATTTGTATCATCTTTGTGAATCTCTTGGATTTTGATAATGATTTTGATGATTTAAATTTGAATAATTTTTTATCGAATTCACGATCTTGATCTCTTGAAATTTATAACATGAAATCCTTTATGAATCAAGATTGTTTTCTATTTAAAAGGAGATTTGTCGAAATGTTTCATAGTCTTTTAGTATTCATGATCTTGATAATTATGTTTTGAAACTTTATGTAAACCAAGAATGTTCATCATGATTCTTTCTTTGAATATTTAAAGAGGAGAATTTTCTAGATGAATCATGATTTTGATGATTGAATATTTGATGTGCATGAATTGAGATCTTGCTCTCCTGCTATTCTTTTTGCTATTCACCAAAAAGAAGACCAATTCTAATAAACCATGATATGCTATATGAATTTTATTGTATTCATGAAGTAATATCTCATCACTAATTTTTGTTTATATTCCTTCATGTAATGATATGAATGTATGAAACACTTATGACATGATTTTTTATACAATTCCATGTATTCATGAAATATTTATCTCATCACCCAATTAATTCCTCTTGATACTCCTAATATGATGAAGTGAAATTATGCATGAAATACAAATGGGGAGAAGTTTTGATCATGCATGGTAGGATATAATTTGACAAATTGATACCATTATGATATGAAACATTTATGATTTGCAATGATGTATGCAATACTTGTGCTTTCTAATTATGATGTGATGTATTACATATAATGTAAATCATGATTTAAAATACTATGAGTTGTTGCTAAAATGATGTATTATAAATATTGATTTAATGTTTTGTATCATGAATACTCTAAATGATGATTGTTTGGTATCATGATCAAAATGTTGATAAATAGTTAAAAATTTTAGTATCATGTATGATATCCTCATAATGTTGATCGATTTATTCAATATCGTGCATCAATGAATATAAGGTTTTCGAAAATATGCATATTCTAATTTGAAAATATGATGATGCACAAATAAAATTGATACTTACCTTTGTCATAATTGATGTAAAGGGTCTTCCCTTCTTTTTGCCAATGACAAAGGGGGAGAAAGAGTTGCTAATATGCTATCTTGAATTGATGTAAAGGATCATCTCAAAAAGAAATTTGCTAGCTTGCACTTTGTTTAGAAAGCAAAAATGACACTTCTCAAAAGAGAAGAAAGAGCTTGCTTTTTTAAACATCTTTAATTTGCTAGCTAGCATAATGTACAATTTGCTATCTTGAACATTACAAAGAAATGCTATCATGCACATCGCAAAAAAAAGTAAATATGCTAACTTACAAATCTTTAAATTTGCTAGCTTGTATATAGTAAAACTTGCATATCGTAAAAATTGCTAGCTTGTAGAGAGAAGCAAACAGTTGCTATCTCAAGAAAAGCAAAAATGCTAAACTTGCACATCTTTAATCGCTACATTGCATGATGATAAAACTTGATATTATATATTTTTTTTCATACAATGTATTGAACTTTTTATCTCTAAACACTTGATACTTGGAATATTTTAAAATGTAATCTTGATAAGAATGTTTCAAGTTGCTCTTTGTGCTATATCTTTTCAAATGAATCATGAGCCTTGATATCATATATTTCATAATATAGAAATAACAAGATTTCTTTGCCTTGTATGCCTTATGTGATGATTGTACATCAATTTGCTTTATTATGAATTATATGAATCTTGATCGTGAACTTGTTAAGAAGAATTTTAATGAACCATGAATCATATCTTTGGTCCTTATTGATATATTTCATGAATTCTTTGCATATTTAGCTTGTTGAATGGTTGAAATTTTTAGCCATTGAATTCTCCCTTTCTTTTTGACTTTGATAAAGGGGGAGAAGGTTTTGCTAGCTTGTGTATTGAAAATGAAAGTAAACTTCCTAGTATGCTAAGGAAGTAAAACTTGCAAGCTTGCACTTCTCAAAAAGAGAAGAAAGATCTTGCCTATCGAAAGAAGCAAAAAGTGTAAAACTTAGAAAACTTGCAACAAAATTGCTCTTGCCATGCTTTGTATCAAAAATAGGTTGATATCCTTAAAAGCATTGCATTAAATTTTTTAGTGTATCGCAGTGTATCACATGTATCACAAATTGAAATTTTTGAGACTATTATCATATCATGTTTAACAATTGATATCTTTCATAAAATGATATCATGATTTATCGCATAATGATAAATTATCATCTCATGATGTATCGCATAATGATATTATGATTTGCAATTGTATCATGTGATCCTTGGTGAATTTTCACATTGATATCCTTCATGAAATGATTTCTTTGCATTATTGTCTTGTATGCATCATGTGATGATTGAAATATTGATTGATGCAAAGTTGATATAAAAGTCTAAATTATTGGTTCCTCTCCTTCTTTTTGACATTGACAAAGGGGGAGAAAGTTATTACTAGGTTGCACACTTGAATGAAGAATTTGCTAGCTCCATCATTGTAATGAAGAAATTTGCTACAAACATCATAAATATTGTTACTTGCAAAGAAAAGCAAAGTGCAATCTTGCACAAAAATTCACGTGTTGAATTGCCATGATTGAACTTAAGAATCTTGCTATGCTTTTGTGCTTATATGTTATGATGAAAATCTAGTTTCATGTTACAAAAACTTGAATATCTTTTAAAATAGCTAGAGCTACTTCTCCTTTTTGTTGATGACATAGGGGGAGAAGTATATTGATGACTTCACGCATTGAATTGAATATTTTATATATATTTGCATGATGGTTTAAATGTTTTTCATAACATGTGATGAATGTTACTTGGATTTGGGATAATCCAAGTGTTCTATCAATGGCATATTGATAGGGGGAGTTTGGTTAAACTCCGGGGAGTTAAGGTTAACTCCGTTAGTCATCAATTAGTTGTCATCATCAAAAAGGGGGAGATTGTTGAATCTCAGATTTTATTGATGAAACTAATTGATTGTGTTTAGTTGTTTAACTGCATTTTGAGTGATGCAGGTCTACTCGATCAAGATTAGACAGTTAACGCAGGAGGAATTGACATTGCACCGGAGGAGATCACGTTAGGATATTGGATGGCAGAAGACTTCGGACGTCGGGCATCGGGCCAAGAGCGGAATTGCACTAAAAATATCGGGGTTGCAGAGGTCAACTGCCGATTGGGCAACAAGCCACAAGAGAGGACGATGCGCTGAAGAATCAGATGAAGCGCCAACCAAAGACGTGCCGGGCAACAGAATGTTAATTCGCATTGTAATAATTGTCTAGATCGGAGTAGAGTTTTGGCTTGTGTGTGCAGGATTAACTACGATAACAACGAAGACATAAAGAGAAATAAAGTGTCGGAGTCAAGTGCGAAGGATTTGTTGCGAGTTCGAGAGTTCGACGGAAGTCCGAAGGTTCGTCGGGAATGCTGCCGGAACTAGCCGAGAATGAGTAGGGAGCTTGCCGAAGGGTTTTTCAGAAGCTCGCCGGAAGGTTCGTTGGAAGTTCGCAGAGCTCGCCAAGAAAGATCGGAGCTTGCCGAAGAAGCTCGTTGGAACTCGCCAAGATCAAATCGTGAAGTCTAGGAGCTTGCTAGGAGTCCGCATAATGGTTTCCGAGAGTTCGTCGGAAGACCGTCGGAAGTTCGCCGGAAGCTCGCCGGAAAAAGTCTTGACTTGTGGACTTTGTAATAGCTTAGGAAATGTTTTTAAATTCATAGTTAGCACATTAATTAGGGTTAGGATTAGGTGTTAATCCTATAACCCAAGTAGGGGTAATTTGGGCCTGAATTCGGACTGGTTTGGGCCAAGTTTGGAGCCCAACCAGTGAGCTGAAATAGTGTAGGCGGTGGCACCGCCCAGAACCCGAGAACTGAGTGGTGGCACCACTGGACTGAGTGGTGGCACCGCTGGACTGAGCAGTGGCACCGCCCAACACCCGAGAGGTCGGGCGATGGCACTGCCATCGACAAGCGGTGGCACCGCCAGCCTCGGAAACCCAAGAGAATTCAAATTTTGGAGCCCAAATTTGAATCCTCTTGGGGCCTATAAATACCCCTCAATTCTCAGCAGAGAACACAACCTTTGAAAAGCAAGAGATTAAGATAAAAGTCTTAGCAAAGCCTTTAGCAAGTTTTTATTTTCAATAGCTTGAGTGTTCACCTCCCTCTTTCTCTTTTAAAATTTATAAGAGTGTGAACCACTTGTAAAAGGTTGTAAGAGAGGTATTTGTCCTTCCACTTCAAAGTGATTTGCTAGTGGAAGTTGGGAGCCTCTTCGAAGAAGGCTTAGCAAGTGGATGTAGGTCATTTTGACCGAACCACTTTAAATTAGTGTGTTCTCTGGTTTGCATTTACTTATTGCTATTTACCTTACTGCAAACCTTCATATGTGCTTTACTTCCTCATTACTTTTGCTACACACCTTTACGAACACGCTTTCAAGATAAGCACTTCCGAGTTCGGTTTTTTATCTTACGAAAGATTTTTCCAAAGCCGAAGTTTTAATCTGCTACACTAATTCACCCCCCCCCCCCCCCCCCCCCCTCTTAGTGCCTTTCCGATCCTAACACCTTCTAGGCTTGATGTAGAAATTGGTTCGAACAAGTCCATATGGATCAATTGCAACGGTTTAGAGGTGCTTATTTGGTTCTTAGGTTTGAAGCTACCTTTTATTTGTTTTCCTAGTTGACATACATCACATACATTATCTTTGATGAACTTGATATGAGGAATTCCTCTTATAAGTTCTTTAGATAAAATTTGAGAGATTAGTTTCATGCTAGCATGACCTAATCTCCTATAACAAAGTCAAGCATCGTCATTTAAAATCGAAAAACATATTTCATTACAAAGATCATTAATGTTGATGGTGTATATATTATTTTGTTTTAGAGCAATTATATATGTGTTTTTGTGTGTTTTTTCTATAATACAAGCATTAGATTCAAATCTAACAATATATCCTTTATCACACAATTGACTAATGCTCAAAAGATTATGCTTTAAGCCATCAACTAACAATACATCTTCAATAAAAAAGTTGGATGTGTTACCTATAGTTCCTTTGCCAATGATTTTACCCTTGTTGTTGTCTACGAAGGTAACATATCCTTCGTCTAGGCTAGTGAGCTTAGAGAATTAAGATGGATCTCTGGTCATATGCCTTGAGCATCCACTATCAATGTACCATCTCTTGCTCCTAGCTTGTGATGGTATACGTTTCTACAAAAGAGGATGATTTTTAGGTACACATTTGACCTTGGGTGCCTCAAAAATTGATTAGCTTAACTTATCATTTTGCATGGAGTTCTTTACATTCCTTTAGGAACCCAAATCAATTTATGTGGACTATACTTCTTAAATGGACAATGATAAGCTACATGTCCAAGTTTACAGCAAAAGTTACATTTGTTTTGGGGTGAAATATGCAAGATAGGGCCTTTAACAAAGGTGGTTGGATATTGGTGAGAGCTACTCACAAATCCGATTCTACTTTTTTTATGAATGTAACCTTTATTGGCAAGGATCATGTTCAAGGACTTGCTACCAACCTCAAATTTTTCTAAGGTTTCTTTGAGTAGCAAGTTTTCCTTTCTAAGTGTTTCTACTTCATGACATTTCGTACATGGAGCTAAACTATCATTATGCTCAACTTTTAATCTATCGAAATCACTAACAAGAGAAGCATGCTCTTTTTTTAACAATGTATATTTTTTACTAATCAATTTGCATTCATCAAATAAATCAAGAAAAACATTTAATAGTTCATCAAAGGATAAATTTGCATCAAATGAACTACTCACCTCATCTCTAATGGTCATTAGTGCATAGTGAGCAACTTGCTCAGTGTTGATAGGCTCCTCTTCTTCAGATTCACTTGAGTCGTCCCATGTTGCTTTGAGAGCCTTCTTCTTTGGTGCCCTCTTCTTGGCTTAGGGACATACGCTCTTGTAGTATCCCGGCTTCTTGTATTCGTAGCATATTACTTTATCTTTCTTGGGTTCAAATTTATGTTTAGTGTCATTTTTAAATTTATTCCTTCTTATGAATTTTTTGAATTTCCTTGTTAAGAGTACCAAGTCTTCATCACTTGAGTTTTCTTTCAAGTGATCTTCTTGGGTTCTTAATGTCATATCCTTCTTGTTCTTTGGAAGGGTGTCCTCAAGCTCTTCATGAGCTTTACAAGTCATCTTATAGGTCATTAGTGACCCAATTAGTTCTTCAAGAGAAAGTTATTTAAATCTTTGGCCTCTTGAATGGCCGTGACTTTAGGGTCCCAACTCTTTGGAAGGGATCTTAAAACTTTATTAATGAGTTCAAAATCCGAGAAACCTTTACTAAGTCCTTTTAGATCATTGACAACATCGGTAAATCGGGTATACATGTCTCCAATGGTCTCACTCGGTTTCATCTAAAATAATTCATAAGTGTGCACTAAAAGATTAATTTTTGACTCCTTCACTCTACTAGTGCCTTCAAGAGTCACTTTGAGTGTGTGTCAAATATCAAAAGCCGTTTCTCAAATCGATACTCGATTAAACTCGTTTTTATCTAATGCACAAAACAAGACATTCATAGTCTTGGCATTTAAAGTGAAAGTCTTCTTCTCCAACTCATTCCAATCATTCATTGGAAGAGAAGACTTTTGAAAACCATTTTTGACAATGTTCCAAAGCTCAAAATCTATTGAAATTAGGAAGATCCTCATTCTAGTCTTCTAATATGTGTAATCCATCCCATTGAACATGGGAGGATATGTAATTAAATGACCCTCTTAGTTGTTGGCAAATACCTTCTCTCTTAGGTTTTAAATCAAACGAGAGCGAACCTTGCTTTAATACTAATTGTTAGGATCAAAAGCGGCACTAAGAGAGGGGGGGGTGAATTAGTGCAGCGAAAAACTTTCACGATTTCAAAGTCTATGTTTCTATTAAAACTGATTCCGACAAAAATCATTTCATAAGGAGTTTAACTTGAAAGCATATGTGAGTGTAGAGAAGGCAGTAAGAAGGTAATGTAACTTGCAGTAATGAAACTTGCACAAATTGAAAAGCAAACTAGAATTTCGAGTGGTTCGGTCTTTGTGACCTACATCCACTTTCGGATTCCTCCTCCATCGAGGTCACCGGTGTCCACTAAAGGCCTTCTTTCAATAGGCGAAGACCAACCACCTCTTATGGCGCTTTCTCCTTTTCACGGGTTTAGGAGAGAACCCTTATAAGTCTCACACCTCTCTTGAATGATCTCAAAACTTAGAAATGGAGGAAGAGAACTCTAGCACTTGTTTACAACACTTTTACACCCCAATAACTCAAGATTATCTCAATGTTTTTCATGCCCTTTCATGCAGAAAAGGGTAGAGTTTTTATAGGCCCCAATGGCTTTAAAAATAGAGCCAAAAAGTGTCTAATCCTGGATTTTCGGGGTCCTGGCGGTACCACCTCTTGACACTTGACACTGGGTGGTACCACCGCCCAGTCTGGCCAGTACCACCACCTGACAGGGGTGGTACCAATGCTGGCAGCAATAATTGCCAACGGTACCACCACACAAAAATCCTAGGGGGCACTGCTTTCCAAGCAGTGCCACCATCGGCCCTAGCGGTGCCCCCGCCGGCCAGGAATTCAGGGGCTGAATTGAGTGCTCAATTCGGCCCAATTGAGAGCCCAATTGGCCCCTAATTAAGTTAGTATGATCACTTCCTAATCCTAACTAATTTATGCTCTAACTACGATAACTAAGACATGATTACAGTGTTGCTTGTTCCGGTGCATCAATTGCTCTTCCGGCGAGCTTCCGGCGAATATTCAGCAATGTTCCGATGGACTCTTGGCAAGCTCCTGGACTTTATGATGATCTTCTTGGCGATTTCCGACAAGCTTCTTTAGCAAGCTCTTGGACTTCTCGGTTGGTTCCGGCAGAACTTCCGACGAACATTCGGACTTCCATCGAACTCTCGAACTCCCAATGAGACCTCAATCTTGACTCCGGCACAAACCTTGCTTTATGTCTTACTGCTACGTAGTTAATCTTTGCACACTTTTCTCAACATATAGATTAGATCAAACAATTTACAATTGGCTTCATCATCAAAATCCGAGATTCAACAATTCCAACACTGTAGAAGTTTGATGAATTTTGGCGAGCTGTCTATCAACATTCTCATATTCCGATGAGTCGAAGTGAACAAGAAGCCCTCTTTTGAATTGCTCCCACGAAGGAACTCTGTGGCAAGTTTCATACCAATCATACCACTAGATTGCATCTACATCTAGTTGGATTGAGGCAATTTCTACCTTGGATTCTTCTAGGGTCCTGTGAAAACGAAAAAAATTTCCACCTTGGAGATCCAACTGGTCGGATCTCCATCTTCCCATCTCGAAAATTCCACCTTCATATTTGAGTAGTTTGTGTCACAATCTTGGGGCCCTTTTCCTATATTTCCAAATATGTGCAATGTAGACCCCATCTTGTTGAAATTTGTTGAGGCTCTCCAATAGGCTCTTTTTGAAATTGTTGCTTGTTTCTTACAGTTAGTTCTCAATTATGATTTCCAATGCTTCCATTTGTGCTTTCACTAAGTTATCGGTGGCCATTGCATGAGACTGCAAATATGTAATCTCAACTCCTATTTCTGGTGTCGGGACTAGGGCATCAATCACTGTCCTATTCGGTGCTGCTATTGTGATGCAATCAGTGGTAGCACTGTGGGAATGAAGGGTTGCTGCGAGGATGCGGGGATGTAGCTGTGGTCGTTGCGTGGGAGGCAGGGATGCTTGTTGCGGCTGCTGCATGGAGGGATCGCTACTGCTGAGGGCTGCTAGGCAGCGATGGTGGTGCGGCTGGGGGCAGCGCTGTCAAGGGCTAGCTGTTGCGGTGGCTACGATGGTGCGGATGGAAGGCAGCATTGCTCTGTCTCCGTCACACTACAGAAGGAGGTGCTAGTGACGTCGAGGGATCACATGCGGTTGAGGAAATGACGGTGGCTGCGATGGTCATGGTTGCCTTGTTTTGATCACTACGAGGAGGGATGGTCGAGCGATTGTAGCTGCAATCCAAGGGGAGGCAGCGATGGTGGCACGGTTGGGGGCAGCATCGCCGACGGTAGAAGCGACGAGGGGGTGGTCCCCTGGCTGGAAAGCAACGATCATAGTCCTTCTCACTCGAGCAGGGTGGAGCAGCAAGGAGGGAAGGCTGCCGGCAATGGAGCAACGGTGACGGTGATTGTTGACCAGAAAGTAGTGGTGGCGGTGGGGCTGGCAGAAAGAGGGGGAAGCATGGGCCCCTTTCGACCAGATGGGCTTCAAATGGGAGAAGATGTGGTTGTGGCAGTTACGATACAACGAGGAGGGGAGGTTGCTGGCTGAGGGCTGGGAGGCTGTGTGCAGGTTGAAGGCTGGGTGGTTGCGGCGGCATTGACAAGGTCAAGAGGCAACGGAGGGTCCGGCGGCTACGGCAGCAAAGGATGATCTATTGTTGATGCCGGTGGAGGAGAGGAAGTTGCTGGTTGAGAGCTAGGAGGCTATGTGCATGTTGAAGGCTAGGAGGCGGCCGACGGTGATCGAGCGATGGCCAGGCGATTGGGAAAAGTGGTGGCGACGCTGCTGGGAACAAGGGCAATCGGTGAGTTGCGCTATTTCAGTCACCGCGAGGAGGGAGGCAACCGACGGCTATAGCTGCGACCCGAGGGGACGCAACTAGGGTTACAGTTGGGAGGTGGGTGGTGGTGATCAAGTGGCGGTGAGGAGGTTGGGAAAAGTGGTAGTGACGCGGTTGAGAACAAGGGCAATCGATGAGTGCTAGTCATATGTGCCCTACAAGCCAATCACGTGAGTGATGGCATGTGTGACTTGACACGTAGTCTTTTTGCTTAATATATTTTAACATTTATCACTTTATATTACTTGTTGCATATGTTAGGAAAAGAGTTAGCACTAAGAGGGGGGGGTGGGGGGCGGGGGTGAATTAATGCAGCGGTAAAAATTACGTCGATTCAAAACTTTATTACGATTAAATCAATTTCCGATGAAAAACCATTTCATAAAGGTATTAACATTGAAAGCGTACAGAAGATCATAGTAGATGTAAAGCAAGTAAAGTGGTTTGTAGTGAAGTAAATTGCATAAGAGAATCGCAAACCAGATTTTTATAGTGGTTCGGTCATCGTGACCTACATCCACTTCATTGATTCTTCTTCCGTCGAGGCCACCGACATCCACTATCGGTCTTCTTTCAATAGGCAAAGACCAACTACCCTTTTACACCCTTTTTCTCCTTTTCATAGGTTTAGGAGATAACCTTTTACAACCCTCTTTTACAAGGTATCCCTCTCACACCTCCCTTAGAACTCTCTCTAAGCTTTGGGAGGAGAGAACTCAACTATCTAAGGTTTACAACTTTAGAATCACAAGATTTTTTTCAATATTTCTTGATAATCCATGCAAGTATAGCTGGGATATTTATAGGCCCCAAATGGATTCAAATTTAGAGCCCAAAATTCAAACATCCGAAATTTTAGGGTACGGGCGGTACCACTGCCTGCACTAGGCGGTACCACCGCCTGTAGCTGTTGGTATCAGAGCCCGGTATTTCTCATTTCGGATTTACACCCGAGAGAAATGGCTCTTCATGGTTTTCAAGAGGGCTTATCGGTTGTTCGTCCACCGTTCAACGGATTGGATTACACTTATTGGAAAACTCGAATGAGAGTTTTCTTGATTTCTATGAATTTGGATTTATGGAATATCATTGAAAATGATTTTCAACTTCCCTCTAAACCAATGAACGAATTGTCGGATTTGGAGAAGAAGTATTTTTCTTTAAACGCAAAGGCTATGAATGCCTTATTTTATGCTTTGGACAAAAATGAGTTCAATCAGATTTCTACATGCGAAACGGCTTTTGACATTTGGCGAACACTTGAAATCACGCACGAGGGAACTAGTAGAGTCAAAGACTCGAAAGTTAACATTTTATTGTATGATTTTGAGATTTTTCGAATGCAACCAAGCGAGACTATAGGCGACATGTACACCCGTTTCACGGATGTCGTCAATAGTTTAAGAGCTCTTGGAAAATGTTTTTCGGATTTTGAACTCGTAAACAAGATTTTGCGTTCTCTTTCTAAGAAGTGGGATTCAAAAGTAACTGCAATACAAGAAGCTAAAAACCTAAACAACTTACCACTTGAAGAACTAATTGGTTCGTTGATGATATATGAAATGGTGCACAATACATATGATGAACATGATGAACAAAATCACCTTCCAAAGAACAGGAAGGATTTGGAACTCCAGACAAATGAATACCACTTGAACGATGACTCAAGTGATGAGGACAATGATGAACTTGAACTTCGAACACTAAATCTTAATAAGTTTATTAAACAAAAATCTAAAATAAACAATAAACTTGAATGAAGGAAGAGACCAAAGAAGAAGAACACAAAGTGGGATGAATCGAGCTCCTCCAAAGACGAGGAGAAAATCAAGAAAGGCGAGGTGACAAACTACGCCTTAACCGCTTTCAATGATGAGGTAATCGAAATCCCCCTAATTTATTTTGAAATTACTTGATGCTCTCATAATGTATTTTCTTTTTTAGTTTAGAATTAATTTTCTTAAAAATTACATGTTTAAAAAAAAATAAAAAATTATGATCATGCTAAGTAATTTTGAAAATGATAATATTGCATATTTTATAAAAAATAAATAAAATGATTTTGATTGAAAATATGATATCATGGTTAAGAAGTAATAATGTGTATTACGTTGATTTCCATTTTGATTAAAAAAAAATCATGTTTGATTTGAAGAAATGCATAATGATGTAATATTAAGTATTTTGATTAACAATTTTATGCATGAGATTTTAAGCTATACATGATGATAAGCATGTGTTATTTTCATGAGTGTATTTGAAAAACTATGGCAAAAATGTGCTCGAATGCATGAAGTTGTTAAGATTATTTTTCAGACTTTCTTGATTCAATGTTCAAATCATTTAATTGCCATGATGATTTTACACTATTACATGCCTTTATAACATGTTGAAAATTAAGTGTTTTGGATACAAAAATTTTTATGATCATGAGCAAGTTTTATCTTCATGATTGAACTTGAAAATCTATAGCAAAACCTTGTCCGAATGCATGAAAGTGTTAAATTTCATTTTCGGATTTTCTTGATCATAATAGTTCATTTTTGAGAATCTATTGATCTTGATGGTTTTATGATGAAATTCATTTTTCGATCCTAAATGTTGATGCATGTTTAACATAAATGAAAAAGCATGCTAACATGAAATCAATCACTTAAAATGAAATACTTACAAAAGGGGAAAATATATTATCAATGAAATCATGAATCTACTTATGTTACGAATTTTGTGAACCATAAAAATGATTTTTGGTGATTTGAATTTGAATGAGTTTTATCCAAAATCATGATCTTGGTTCCGTGATATTTACAAATTAAGATTTATTATGAATCAAGATTTTTTCATTAATCGTTCTCCTAAGATTTTCTTTTGATTAATTATGGAGTAGGTTTTTCAAAAAGAAATCATGTCTTTTGGTATTCACATGTTCTAATCTTTCGTGATATGATTTTTATTCAATTCCTTGTATTCATGAAATGTTTATCTCATCACCTAATAATTCTTCTTGATATTCCTTATGTGATGATAAGAATACATGAAATATTCATTAATTTGTTTTGATGTATACAAATAAGAAGTTTCGATCATGTATGGTAGAATGTAATTTGACAAATTTGGTACCATCATGTTGCAAAATAAATGATGAATAGGAATCATGCATTAATGATGATTGTATATTTTATGATTTGGCATGATGCATGCAATGATGAAATATTCATGAATTTGAAATGATGCATGCAATAATTATGACAATGATGTACATAATGTATTGCATATGATATGTATCATGAATGCTTTAAATGATGAATGTTTGGTATCATGATCAACATGTTGATAAATGCTTAAAAATTTTAATGTTTAAGTATCATATATGATATACCCATTAATGATGATTGATTTATTTTTTGGTATCGTGCATGAAAAATAAGGTTTTTGAAATTGTGTATGTTTTAATTTGAATATATAATGATGCACAAATAAAATTGATACTTACCTTTATCATAATCTGAAAATTGAAAAAAGGGTCTTCCCTTGTTTTTGACAATGACAAAGGGGGAGCAAGAATTTCTAGCGTGGACATCATGAAAAGAGGCAAACTAGCTAGCTTACACAATTCAAGATGAAAGCAAAAATTACACTCCTCTAAAGAGAAGATGCAAATGTAACACTTGCCAAATTGTTTGCTTGCCTCATGTAAAACGTTCTCTCTTGCTAGTTTGGCATTTTGCTAAATTGCACTTTGCAAAGAAAGCAAAACTGACACTTCTCAAAAGAGAAGAAAGAGCTTGTTATCTTGAACATCACAAGCTTGCCAAACAAAAATTGCAAAAGTGCTATCTTGCCTATCTGAAGAAGCAAAATTTGCAACTCGCACATTGCAATAGGAAGCAAGAATCATAAGCTTACACAAGAAAGCTATCTTGCATTTGCTTTCGAAATTTTTGCTAGCTTGTATGTAGTAAAACTTGCATATCGTAAAAATTGCTAGCTTATAGTATAAAGAAAAGCAAATAGTTGCTATCTCAAGAAAATTAAACATGCTAAACTTACACCTTACAATGGAAGCAAAATTGCGAGCTCAAACATTGCAAAGGAAGCAAAAATTTGCTATCTTGCAACTTGCATATTTCAAGAAGCAAGAGTTGCCTTCTTGAACATCTCTAAATTGCTAGCTTGCAAGTTCTAAAATGTTGTAACATTGCTAGCTTGCATGTTCTAAAAGTGCTATCTTGTATGCTGTAAAACTTGCATATCTAAAACTTGATAGCTTGAATGTTCTAAGCATGATGTAAAATTTGCTAAATTTTCTAGCTTCAAAACTGCATGATGATAAAACTTGATATTATGTTTTTCATACAATAAGTTAAACTAATATTCCAAACACAAGAATAGTTGGACTTCTCCTTTTTGTTGATGACAATGGGGGAGAAGTATGATGTTATGCATAAGTTTATGCATAAGTTCATAATGACGTGTTGTAAGTATTCATGATGAATATTGCAATGACTTGAATTCAGTTTGAATTCAAGATTCTATCAATATGGCATATTGATAGGGTAAGTTTGTTTAAACTCCGGGAGTTAAGTTTAACTCCGTCATCAAGTGGTTGTCATCATCAAAAAGGGGGAGATTGTTGAATCTCATATTTTGATGATAAAACTACTTGATATATGTTTATGATTTAATCTGCGTTTTGAGTGACGCAGGATGCTTCGATCAGGATGAGACAATTAAAATAGGAAAATCATGTTGTACCGGAGAAACATGTCAGAAGATTGGACGTCGGGCCGGTGGATCGGTCGACGTATCGATAGAAGGCTTCGGGCCGTGGACTCAGGCATCAAGCCAAGAAGAGCGGGTATTGTGCCAAGGATATCGGAGTTGCGGAGTCAACTGGCCGATTGGGCAATAGGTTGCAGGAGAGGATGATGCGCCGAAGAATCGGACGAAGCGTCGAGGGACCAATGACATGCCGGACAACTTGGTTAATTGCTTAGGATTAATTGTCTCAATTGAAGTTTTGTTTTAAGTGTGCAAGATTAACTACGATGAAAGTAAGATATGCAGCAAGAGTTGCGCTGGAATCAAGACAATGATCACGTTGGGAGTTCGAGAGTTCGATGGAAGTTCGGACAGTCGTCGGAGGTTCTGCGGGAACAAATTCGAGAAGTCCATGAGCTTGCCAAAGAAGCTCATCGGAACTCGCCAAGTGGATCGTCGCAAGTCCAGGAGTTTGCCGGAAGTCCGCAGGAGCATCACCGAGGGTTCATCGGATGATCGACGGAAGTTCGTCGGAAGCTCGCTGGAAGAAGTGATTGACGCACCAGAGCAAGTTGTAGTAAATATCATAGTTAGCACAATGATTAAGTTGGAAATGGGAGGTGATCCCATTAACTTAATCTTGGGGCAATTGGGCCCCTGAAAAACCCAAATTGGGCCGAATGGATCGACCCATTCGGACCCTGATTTCTGCCAGGCGGTTGAACCGCCCCAACCAGGCGGTGGCACTGCCTGGGCTCAGTCTCCGAGCTTGACTGGGCGGTGCAACCGCCCCTGACAGGAGGTGGCACCGCCTGAGCTCGGTCTTCAAGCTCTGGCAGGAGGTGCAACCGCCTTAGTCAGGCGGTGGCACCGCCTGAGCTCGGTCTTCGAGCTCTGGCAGGAGATGCAACCGCCCCTGACAGGAGGTGGCACCACCCAGAGGCTCAGTCTTCGAGCTCTGCCAGGTGGTGCAACCGCCTCAATCAGGCGATGCAACCACCAGATCCCGGAATTCTAGGAATTGACAATTTTGAGCTCGAAATTCAAACTGGGTTGGGGCCTATAAATACCCCACCCTTTCAGCACTGAAAGGGCACCCAGAAACCACCGAAATTCTAATTTTACTTTGTGATTTTTAGAGCTCAAAAGTGTTGTATGAGTTGAAAGTTCTTCTTCCTCTTTTCTTCCAAGTTCTAATCTGATAAGAGAGGAAAGAAAATTCTGTAAGGGTTGTCTCCTAAGCCCGTCAAAAGGAGTGAAACTATAAAAGGGTGGTTGGCCTTCGCCTATTGAAGGAAGGCCTCTGGTGGACGTCGGTGACCTCGTCGGAGGAGGAAGCCAAAAGTGGATGTAGGTCAAGATTGACCGAACCACTCTAAATCTCGGTTTGTATTTACTTTGAGCATCTTATCTTTACTGCAAACCTCCTCAAAAGCTTACTGCCTTCTGCGCATATACGATCGTGTTTCAAGCTCTGCATTTTTCGAATCGGCGTTTAGACGTAAATCATTTTTATTGTACGGACATCATATTTCAGTTTGCATTTACATTCTGATTTCTATCATAACTGCAAATTGCCTTTATATCTTTGCTTTAACTACATCTTGCTTGGTTATAAGTTAAAGTGATTTACAAATCAGATTTTTTACCGAAATCGCTCTTATCGTACGAACGTGATTTTAATCGTCGAAACTTTTCTGCTGCACTAATTCACCCCCCCCCACCCCCCCCCCCCTCTTAGTGCTCTTGATCCTAATAGTAGCCTGACACTGGGCGGTACCACCACCCAGACAATCTTGAAGACTGAGTATAGGTGGTACCACCACCCAGATTAGCGGTACCACTACCTGAGACAGTCTCAGAGATTGTGCCATGACGGTTTCACTTGTTTGGTTAGTGTTTGGGCCTTTCTCTTGGCCCAACATAGTCCAAACTTGGCCCAACTGTCTCCTAATTGGGTTAGCTCAATTCTAATCCCTATTATGTGCTAACTACAAATTTTAAGACATTTACTAAGCTAAACAAAGTCCATAAGTCCAGGTTTCTTCCAGCGAGCTTCCGACGAACTTCCAACGATCTCTCGGCAATGTTCCTACAGACTCCCGGCAAGCTCCTAGACTTCATGATGATCTTCTTGGTGAGTTCCAATGAGCTTCTTTGGCAAGCTTTGGGACTTCTCGGTCAATTATGATAGAACTTCTGATGAACGTACGTACTTCCGACGAACTCTCGAACTCGCAATGAAATCACGTTCTTGACTCTGGGACTTCATTTTGCTTTATGCCTTGCTATCATAGTTAATCCTGCACATGTAAAAATATACTTTGATTTAGACAATTAATACTAAGCATGAATCATATTGTCCGGCATGTCATTGGTCCATCGACTCTTCGTTCGATTCTTCGACGCATCGTCCTCTCTTGCAGTCTATTGCCTAATCGGCCAGTTGACCTCCACAACTCTGATATCCTCGGCACAATATCTGCTCTTCGTGGCCTTATGCCCGAATCCATGGCCCAAATCCTTCTGTTAATACGTCGATTGATCCTCCGACACAACGTTCAATCTTCTGACATGTTTCTCGAGCCCAACATGATTCTTCCTGCTTTAAATGTCTCTCCCTGATCGAAGCATCCTACGTCACATAAAATGCAGATCAAATCATAAATACTATCAATTGATTTTATCATTAAAATCCGAGATTCAACAATCTTCTCCTTTTTTATGATGACAACCAATTGATAACGGAGTTAACTTTAACTCCCGAAGTTTAATCAAACTCCCCATATCAATATGCCATATTGATAGAACTCTTGGATTCAAAAATCCAAGTAACATGTTATCATAAATTTATGCATAACATCATACTTCTCTCTCTTTGTCATCAATAAAAAGGAGAAGTGTCACTATCAAGTGTTTGAGATATAATGTCCAACATTGCATTTATCATCATGCAATTTGTAAGCTAAAAAATTTAGCAAGTGTTCGATCATGCAAGCTAGTAAATTTTTCATCACTTTATAGCATACATAATCACCAAATCATCATTATTTTTAAAGATGTGCAAGATTGTAAATTATGCAAGTTTGCATTTTTGCTTCTTAAGATAGACAATCTATCAATTTTTTGGTGATGTTCAAGATAGCAAGCTCTTTCTTCTCTTTTAAGAAGTGTCATTTTTTCTTCCTTTCAAAGTGCAAGCTAGCAAAATTTTATATTCTTTTATACAAGCTAGCAATTTGACAAGTGTTACTTCTCCTTGAAGTATGAAGTCTAGCAAGTTTTTGAAAAATAATGCAAGATAACAAGCTAGCAAGATACAATGTTTTACATGAAGCAAGGTATATGAAGTACGTTTGCATCTTCTCTTTAGATGTGCTAGCAAGCAAGCAAGTTTTTCTCCTTACAATTTGTGAGCTAACAAATTTTATACATATGAAAGTTGACAAGATTTTTGCATCTTTTTTGTATGTGCAAGCTTTTTGCTTCTTCTTGAAGTTTGCAAGCTAGCTAGCAAGCTAGCTATCTCCCCTTTTGTCATTGTCAAAAAGAAAGGAAGAATACAATTTTATATCTCTTTTTCCCTTTACATCATTTTCTAAACCATGACAAAGGTAAATAATATAAATGAAAAATCAAGTCATGAATGTCAAAACAATTTTTCATCATGAATATTTTATCATTGCATGCATCATTATCATAAGTTGAAGTATTACATGCATAATATCAAATCATCATTCATAATTATATCAATGTTTCAATCATTATTTCAATAAGCTTGTGCATCATTATAGTTTCAATTTACAATATGCACAATTTTAAAACTTTACATATCATCCTTACTCTATGCATGATACTAAAAATAAATCAATCATCATATCATACATGATACTTATAAGCTAGTAAATTTATATCATTTTAGAGCATCAAAACAATATCATGAGTATTTCATGCATTCATATCATCACATGAAGAATATCAAGAAGAATTAAGTGATAAGATATACTTCAAGAATACAAGGAATTATACAAAGCCAAAAAATCATATCATGAAGGATGAGATCATGTAAATACCAAAAGACATGATTCATTTTGACAAATCTCCTCTTAAATATTCAAAGAAAAATCTTAGGAGATCAAATAATAAAAGATATTCAAATGAAATTTTAAGTCATGAATTTTGAAAAAGATATTCAAATGAAATTTTAAGTCATGAATTTTGAAAAAGATATTCTCTTTAGTAAATCGCAAAATAAAACATAGGAGAAAAAGATTTCAATTCATGCAAAAGAAATCTTATGATTCACATAGAAAAATCTCCTTTTTAGTAAAATACCAAGAAAAATCGTAGGAGTACAAAGAAGAGATCTTGATTAAAAAAAATATCTTAAGTAATTCCAATAAACCAAGATCATGATTTTGATAAAATTTATTCAAATTCATATCATCAAAATCATCAAAATCTCAACATTTCTTTCAAGAGATTCAAAATGGCATAAATAATTTTATTGATCTCTTAGTGAAAAATCGATAAGATAGAGAAAAAAAAAAATTTTAATGTTTTCCTCCTTTTGTTTCAACTTTTTGATTGATTTCGTACATGCATGTTCTTTTCTTTCAAATCCATACATCATTCATTAACACCAAAAAAGAACTTTCAAAAGATCATAAAAATTATCATGCATAAGTTCGAAATATAAACCTGTTAAGCATGCTTTCAAGTCATCATTATATTTTCATTAAGATATATTTTTCTTTTTATGTGTTTCATTTTAAGTAATTGATTTCATATAAGCATGATCAAGTTTTTTTTTTTTTTTTTCGTATGAAAACATACATCATAGTTTAAAATCGAAAAGGCCACGTTCATTATCGTAAAAATTAATAATCCATAAATTTCAAGAATCATCATGCATAAATTCAAAACATAAACTTATTAAGCATGATATCAAATCATTACTTCAAATCAAACATAATTTCAATAATCATAGAGCATCTTTAATCAGAATCGAGAAACAATATGATTCGTCTTGTTAGGTGTATAAGCATTAAATTTATATCTAACATTCTATTGCATTATTAAAACATCAAGCATGATTTCATAAAGTATTTTTAATCAAAATTATTTTATTTGTTTATCATAAAACATGTAATTTTCATGATTACTTTTAAAATCACTAGAAAGGTAAGCATGACCCAATTTTATTTTTGCAGTTTCATTAAACATGTAATTCAAAAATAATAATTTTTCTAAACTAATTTAAGAATAACTCATGAAAAGCATTATGTAATTTTAAAATAAATTAAAGAAGATTTGTTTGAGTTGTTTACCTCATTGTCGAACGTCGTTAAGGCATAGTTTGCCACCTTGCCTTTATTGATTTTCTTCTTGTCTTCGAATGAGCTCAATTCGTCCAAAGTCGCATTCTTCTTCTTTTTAAGTTCTTTTTTTATTTTTAATTCTTGTTTTAAAAATTTTATGAGGAGTACAAGTTCACCATCACTTGAGCTTATGTTCGAGTGATCTTCAATTGTTCTTAGTCTGAAATCTTTTCTGTTCTTTGGAAGGTGGTTCTCAAGTTCTTTACATGCATTGCACGTTATTTCGTAGGTCATCAAAGACCCCATAAGTATTGGGTCTAGCCCATATGTGGGCTTGGACAAATTGGGTCGTTTGAGCCCAAATCAAAGAAATCAAATTATTAATTAAAAGATATGAGATAGGGCAAAACACGAGAGTGAGAAAAGTTTTTTCGTGCGTACAGTGCAGCGGCGTGCAGAGAAAAGAGGAGAGAGAAACAGAGAGAGAAAGTAAGGTTTTTGAGTTTTCTGTTTGACAATCAATGACCAAACGTTGTCAGTTTTGGCCAAAATTTTATGTAGAGAATCCTTGCAGTAAACTCTACAATCCTAACGGTGTTGATCTACAGTTTATCCTCTCTAAGGTAATTTCCTGCTATATCCACTATGTGAGACCTAGAATTCTCTTTCGAGGAGATCCATCCTATATGATGATATGCTAGAGCTAAGATCTATGTTCTTGATGTTATTGTGATCCTTTGATTATTCTAGAGAAGACCTATTGTAAACCTGTTATCATTATTATTGATAGTGGAAGTTTGAGGTGGACTACGGTCCCGTGGTTTTTTCCACATTGGGTTTTCCACGTTAAAAGATTTGGTCTCACTATGTGATTGATTATTTGCTCTATTGTTTATGTTGTGCTGGTTGATATTTTTATTTGGATATCAAGTTGGTATTTTGATGAGGAACCCATTTTGATACATAAAGAGGGAAAAGAATATTCCACTTCAACAGGTTTTTTCCCAACAATAAGTTCTTCAATTGGAAAATGATTCAAGTTCTTTGATTCTTGTATTACTGTTATTTTCGAATCCCAATTTTTAAAAAGCGATCATAAAATCTTGTTAACAAGTTTAAAATCTGAAAAACTACTACCAAGTGCTTTTAAACCACCGACGATATCCGTAAAATGGGTGTACATGTCTCTAATGGTTTCGCTTGGTTTCATATGAAATAGTTCAAAATCATGTATTAAAAGATTGACTTTAGAATCTTTTACTCTACTTATGCCTTCATGTGTGATTTCGAGAGTGTGTCATATTTCGAAAACTGTTTCATAAGTAGAAACCTGATTAAACTCAGTTTATCTAAAGCACAAAATAGAGCGTTCATAGCTCTAGCATTTAAGGAAAAAATCTTCTTTTCCGAATCATTCCAATGGTTCATTAGAAAAGAAGACCTTCCAAAACTACTTTCGATAATATTTCATAAATTCAAATCCAATGAAAGCAAGAAAACTCTCATTCGAGTTTTTCAATATGTGTAGTCCATCCCATTGAACAAGGGAGGACGAATAAGAGAGTGACCCTCTTGAAAGCCAAAAAGAGTCATTTCTCTTGGGTGTTAAACCAAATAAGAAATATGAGGCTCTGATACCAATTGTTAGGAAAAGACTCAGCACTAAAAGGGGGGGTGAATTAGTACAACGGTAAAAATTACGTCGGTTCAAAACTTCGTTGCGATTAAATCCGTTTCCGACAGAAAACCATTTCGTAAAGGTATTAACTTTAAAGGAAGAGCAAAGTGGATATGAAGCAACTAAAATGGTTTGCAGTAAAGTAAATTACACAAGAGAAATGCAAACCAGATTTTTATAGTGGTTCGATCGTCGTGACCTATATCCACTTCGCCGATTCTTTTTCCGTCGAGGTTACCGACATCCATTATCGGTCTTCTTTCAATGGGCAAAGACCAACTACCCTTTTATACCCCTCTTCTCCTTTTCACAGGTTTAGGAGACAACCTTTTACAACCCTCTTTTACAAGGTATCCCTCTCACACCTCCCTTAGAACTCTCTCTAAGCTTTGAGAGGAGGGAACTCAACTTTCTAATGTTTATAACTTTAGAATCATAGGATTTTTCTCAATATTTCTTGATAATCCATGCAAGAATTACTAGGATATTTATAGGCCCCAAATGGATTCAAATTTGGAGCCCAAAATTCAAACCCCCGAAATTTCAGGGTATGGGCGGTACCACCGCCTTGTCACAGACAAACTTTGAAACAGGATGTTTGGTGTAATGCTTATATATGTCCGTGTCTTTTGATATATTCATGCTTTTTACAGCATGTAGAGGGACGATCGAAGACTTAATAGTCCCATTTTAGTTGGGTTTGGTGGCCGCTTTAGGCTTATAAATAAAGGTTGTGTCATGTGGACACTTGTAAGAGATTTTCGATCTGTAATGGATCATTTTGACCCTTTGTTGTGCAACTGTTCAGAGCTTGTAAAGTCTGTTTGTAATTTGCATTGTCTATGAAGTATTTTCGGAAATGTTTACTTGTGGATCCCGAGTGAGGCGTTTTCTCTAACCCATTTTTCCTTTTGTGGATCCTAAGGGACCATGGGAGGCTTCGGGGAGACTGACCTTTGCGGACGGACACGTAAGGGTACCGCATGACTTAGGCAAAACCAGCTAAGTCCGTGATAGATGGTATCAGAGTGGGATAAGCACTCATAGAAACACTTAGCATGCAAACGTGGGGGACCTAGCAGGGCTGCGTTGAGGGCAGTCAACACACGCATGACCGTTTAGGGGAAAATGGGCATGGAGATATAGGGAAAAAGGAGTCACTCAGAGGAGTAGACATCTGAGATTGGCCTTCAGAGGAATGGCCAACCCTTCGTGCAAGAGGCACCATGAGAATAGGTAAGCTTAGAAGAATATGAAGCGCACAAAGGTTGGGATGGCTGAGTTTGAGCTACAGCCCAACGTTGACAATTATACTTGATGGTGCTCAAGGCAAGTGAGACGCTTGGTAAAGAATGAGACTATGCAAGGTTGAATGAGTTGCTCAGCGATCGAAAGAGTTATGCAAAGTTCACAGAGGTGAGGGGAATTGCTAACTCGATTGAATGTTTATGGCCATCCCAAGGCGACTGAAACACGGTGTCATGGAGCATTGAAACTTTCTCTTCGACATATGAAGGATATGTCTGTAGGAGGCTAAAGTGTGCAATGAGTTCAACATGTTGCTAGGCCTTGAGTGGTGTAGCGGGGGCTGTATTGATATGGAGTCGCAATCTAGCAAGTACGTTTGCAGGAGACAGAACAATGCACAGTTTGTTCAGCAAATCGGAGTAGTCCAAGGGGATGGTGGTCTCCAAAACGAAGAGAGATGTTACTCCAATGGGACAGTTATCCAGGAGGGATATATCCCGGCTCTATAGAGGGAGAATCATGTGGGACAAACCGCACATGTTGAGGAGGAGTACCTCAACAAACAACAACTCCACAAAGCTTAATGGACCAAGTAAGCAACGAGGAGTCGTCGCATGATCTCGCTTGAGAGAATGCATTGGTGGATGCATTGCGAAATCAAGTGGGGGAGCGACCCAAAGCAACACAAATGAAGGCACACTTGAAGTCGATATGGAGATCGGACTCAAGGAAAGGCTGGCCCGTGGAATGGTGGGCGCGAGGGCCACCATCAACTCAATGCAAAAACGAGGAGCAGAACAACTTGGGTGTAACTTGGCAAAGTACCCAAGCCGCATGAAGGGAGCCAGTATAGAAGATAGAACATGGAGGGAGGCATAGTGCTTTCCTTGGACAGAGGTCAAGGACATGAACTCTTGCAGAGGTAAGAGCAGGATCATGTTGTTCCATGGGTCCTTCATTCTGACAGAGCGGACTCATCTTGCATGGTGCCAAAGATGAAGGGAGCTTCTGGGCACATGTACCTTATCTCGGAGAAGCATTTGATGGAAGAACTAAGGCGACTCAACTTGCGAAGGTGAAGTTAGGTTCAGAAGGTCTTAGCACGGGGCAAGAGGACGCGGAGGTGGGTACTCTTGAAGAATATGCCACGGTGTTGCTGTTCAAGTTGCCATGAAGGAAGTGATGCACAATGAAGATTATGCTAGTAGGGGCAAAGGCCCAGGATCCAGATAATGGTGCACTAATTGCAGTGTAGTCGGGGGGGATGTAGGGAGCTACTAGGTGACGGACTGTCCTAGAGCGGTGCTTTATCTAGGTGTGACCCAAGAGTGGGCAAATGAAGGTCGATTGTCAAAGGAATGAATAAAATCGAATGTGGAAGAGACCCTACGATGTATTGGTAGAGGCCACACATGGAGGGATCACAATTCGAGTTCATCCCACAAGGATCAGAATGCAATAGAGATGTCACCAGGAGGCGACATGGTGCAGCGGATCATGGTGGAACAGTTCGTGGCAATGCGATACACACGACATAGTCCCGTGAGGGACTAGATCATACGAAGGTATGATTGGGAGCTACTGAAAGCTCCACTTTGGTGAACAACATGACGGCAAGAAGGGCTATGGATTCAAGGAGTGAAGGCCATGGTACCATAGAGGCGGGTCTTCCATGCGTGCATCGAATTTTGCATCGGATAAAAGCCTTGGTCATCTGCATATGGGGGCTATGTTCCACCAAGGAAAAAGTTCGAATGTAAGTACCAGTGAGTCCCATGGGAGGGACTTGATCATGTAGAGGTATGATCGTAGTAGTTGGAGAGTTGGACTACTCCAGAGCCCATATTCGCATAAGGGAGCCTAGCAAGTCAGATGACAAGGTCGAGTAAGTGAACGTTGCTACCAAGGAAGCTAAGGAGAACAGAATCGGTGCAAACCCTATAATGTGATGGCAGAGGCCATGCATGAGAGTTGCAGTCTATCTTTCCATCGACCAAAGGGAGCTGCTTGGAGAACACGGAGGTGTTGAAGCAGGGGGTTGAAAGGGGTGAGGAAGCGACGACGAGTCCAGAGGGACTTAGCTACCCAAAATCAAGCATTAGTTAGAATGGAGGTGGACTCGGAGGAGTACCACAGAGACATATCTACTGATCGTGAAGAAAAGGGATGCAGATGCGAGGCAACGGATAGTAGGGCCATGGACATGGCAACGTCATGGTACCGCAGAGGCAGGACTTCCGTTAAAGACATTGATCCCTTGCTCTCATGGATGAAGAGCGCTTGGTCGTGAAAGGGGCCGAGGAGGTGGAGCATGCAGAGGCAAACTCTAAGTATCGAGACAAGGCTGAAGGGCAGAGGCCAAGGAACTTCGTAAGACTTGTGTCAACGAGCTTCTCATCAAGATAGTCGAATGTGAAGGACTTCAGGTCATGCAAGAGTGCACGACCAAGGAACGAAACAGGCAGTACGCGGTGCTATACCTTTGCTACTCAGTGGAGTAGGCGGCCAGGTTGATGGAGAAGATGGTACAATCTCAGAGGCGCCCAAATCTATTAGAGAATTACTCTAAGTTGGGGTGAAAACTTTCTACATTCCAGAAGTTCGATGGCATTGAGAAGGTGAATCACAGTAACTAACTCAACGCAAGGAGTGCAAAAACTTCAAGTGCTTCAGAAGTGTGAGCAAAAGAGTAGGCGAAGGCCAGTAACCAGCTCAATGCATAGAGTACAACCTCGAGGAGGCGGGCGAAGTCAAGTAACCTTTGCCTTCTTAACCCTTAAGAGAATGGGTGAAACCGAGTACCCTAATTCTCCTATCTATCCAGCAGAGGAGCTCTACATATGTTCAAAGACCCTTCGAAGATAATGGAAGACAATAGTTATCAAATCCTCACCAACGGTGATCAGTGTTACTGAGAGTAGATTGTCCGCTTCATTTCTCAACGAAATGCCAATCGAAAGCGGAAGTGATGCAAATCTACTTGAAAGTGACAACTAAGTGAAAGAAGAGTCGATGAGCAAATTTTATAGAGGAAGGACCAAAAACTTTGAAAGTTTACGAGGTGATGCTCGTTAAAGCTCCAACAAGCATCCACCTAGTTCAAGCAGCATGAGGCATTTGAGAGACTAGCGCATAGTAAGGATGGTCTTTTCCTTCATTTGGAGGATCCGTAGGAATCAACAAAGATCAACACAACTTAGCCAGCCCCACACCAGAGTCAGAGTCATTGGTGAGTTGAAGCAGCATGGCGAATCAAAGGTTCGACTACTCAAAAACAGTAGCAGAGAGCAGCTAGGAGCCAAGAGGCACATTGCAGCTGGAGCAGAAGATTGAATACTCAGCAAAGGCAAGAAGTTGTAGTGTTCATAAAGGCTTCGACGAGGACGTCGAAGGAATAAGTGAGGGAGAATGTCACGGATAAACTTCGAAACAAGATGTTTGATATAATGCTTATGTATGTCAGTGTCTTTTGGTATGTTCATGCTTTGCACAGCATGTAGAGGGACGACCGAAGACTTAATAGTTCCATTTTAGTTGGGTTTGGTGACCGCTTTAGGCTTGTAAATAAAGGTTGTGTCATGTGAACACTTGTGAGAGATTTTCAGTCTATAATGGACCATTTTGACCCTTTGTTGTGCAACTGTTCAGAGCTTATAAAGTCTGTTTGTAATTTGCATTGTCTATGAAGTGTTTTCGAAAATGTTTGCTTGTGGATCCCGAGTGAGGCGTTTTCTCTAACCCGTTTTCTCTTTTGTGGGTCCTAAGGGACCATAGGAGGCTTTGGGGAAGCTGACCTTTACGGACGGACACGCAAGGGTGTCGTATGACTTAGGCAAAACCAGCTAAGTCCGTGACAGCCTGCACTAGGCGGTATCACTGCCGACAGCCTGACACTAGGTGGTACCACTGCCCAGACTATCTCAGAGACTGAGTCTGGGTGGTACCACCACCCAGACTGACGGTACCACCATCTGACATAGTCTTAGAGATTGTGCCACGATGGTTTCACATGTTTGGTCACTGTTTGGGACTTTCTTTTAGCCCAAACAGCCCAAACTTGGCCCAACTTTCCCCTAATTGGGTTAACCCAATTTTAATCCCTAATATGTACTAACTATGAATTTTAAGACATTTACTAAGCTAAACAAGGTCTATAAGTCCAGGTTTCTTCTGGCGAACTTTCGACGATCTCTCGGCAATGTTCCAGTGGACTCTCGGCAAGCTCCTGGACTTCATTATGATCTTCTTAGTGAGTTCCGATGAGCTTCTTTGGCAAGCTCTGGGACTTCTCAATCAATTCTGACGGAACTTCCGATGAACGTCTGGACTTCCGACTTCAGACGAACTCTTAAACTCCCAATTAAATCACATTCTTAATTCCAAGACTTTATTTTACTTTATGCCTTGCTATCGTAGTTAATCTTATATATGTAAAAATATGCTTCGATCTAGATAATTAATACTAAGCATGAATCCTATTGTCCGGCATGTCATTGGTCCATCAACGCTTCGTCCAATTCTTCGGCGTATCGTCCTCTCTTGCGACCTATTGCCCAATAGGTCAGTTGACCTCCGTAACTCTGATATCCTTGGCGTAATATCCGTTCTTCTTGGCCCGATGCCCGAATCCATGGCCCAAAGTCTTCTATCGATACGTCGACCGATCCTCTAGCACGATGTCCAATCTTCCGACATGTTTCTCCAGCCCAACATGATTCTTCTTGCTTTAAATGTCTCTCCCTTATCGAAGCATCATACTTCACTTAAAACGCAGATCAAATCATAAATACTATCAATTGATTTTATCATTAAAATCCAAGATTCAATAGCATATATATATATATATATATATATATATATATATATATATATATATATATATTGTGATGTAGTGATGAAATCATGATAACGAGACCGATTCGCCTTTAAACACAGATTCTAAATAATCCCAGTCATAGGTTACTCAAGAGGGACATTGAGATAACCGGACAGACTAGTGTGTTATATACCCATCCATATGATAGATATAGCTAATCTTATAACTGCTCATGTGGGGACACTAGGGATACAATACAGGTGCTCATTAGGGAATGAGTTCACTGATTGATTTGCTTACGGAATGCTGGATGGTTGATGATTCCTTATTGTCAGATAGCGATTCTATGGTCCCATTGGTGTATCTGGTCCTTAGACTTGAGACACCAAGGATGTCCTATATGAGTGCTCCACTCTTTGATATCGGACTTATAGGTTTTAATGTCCCAAATCTAACACAGTTGGCCTTCGGGAGTGGTAGTCAACCTTACGAGGGCTATTGAGTATCGATGAAGGATCATCCACTCTTGGTGTCATGAGAGGAATGTCCCATGTTTTCTTGCTCAGACAAATCCCTGGCCAGGGTCATTCGGATTGAGAGAGAAAGAGTTCTCCGGGAGAATCCGATTAGAGCAAGACTCGAGTAGAAACCGTTTGGGTCTAATAACTGTTAGGACCCTTTTTTTGAGCTTTTGAATAATATTTATTGAGTTTGTTTAGTCCAGTTGTTTATTGAGTATGTTTAGTTCAGTTAGAGTCGGATAGAGGTTTATTTAATATTTATTTATTATTAAGAGTCCAAGTCCAAGTGGACTCTAGGTGGAACTCTATAAATAGTGATGTAACCCTTTCTTTAAATCAATCAGTTAATCAATGAAATATTATTCCACTCTACAGACAAACCCTAGGAGGTCGATCCCCTCGAAGTGATCAAGGAGGGTCGATCCCCTCGAAGCGATCAAGGAGGTCGATCCCCTCGAAGCGATCATTATCATTCCCTTTTCTCCCCTTTCTTCCACGATAAGACCTTAAGGTCTTATCATTTGGTATTAGAGTGGCGATCCTTAGCGTTCTCGCTGCAGTATTGCCATAGCTATCAAAAAAAAAAGGAAAAGAAAAAAGAAAGAGAAAGAGATCGTTTGAGAAAGGTTGAAGCCGGTGGCCATTGACCACCAGCGCGAGAAGGAAACTCTACTTCCGGCCATCGACCACCACTACCTTCTCCACCGACGTCGCTACTTCCCGGTTGGCAACCACTGCCGCCGCTGTTCCCCGGCCAGGAGACGACGTTGCCAGTGTCCATCCCGGCCCTACTACCGTCGCCCGCCTCCCCTTGGGTCGCAGCCGTAGCCGCTCCACCTCCCCTCGTTAGCGATCGTTGGGGATGCTGCTTCCAGTCGCGCCACCACTGTTGCCTCCTTCTTTACTGCCACACCGCCGTTGCCAACATCGCCAGCAGCTCTAGCTATGGTGCGATAGAAACAAAGCACCCTGTTTCTCGGCCAGTGACGATGCTCGCTTCCTTTTTCTCCACCGCTGCCATTGCTTCCCGATCGCTCGATCACCGCCACCTGCCTCCCAGCCGCAACCCTCGCCGTGCCCCACCCCCCAGGTCGCAGCCGCAGCTACTGATTATTGCAGCCCTCGTTGCAATGGTTGCAGAAACAGAGCTTCCTCTGTTGCTGCAGCCCCCGTCGATCCCGGTCGCGGCCCTCACTGCCTCCTTCTCCACTACCAACGCTACATTCTAGCCAATGACCACCGCTACTGCCAGCACCGCAGCCTTCTCCTCAACAGCTCGTGATCCTTCTAGCCAATTCCTTCGGTTGTGCGACAAAAACAAAGTATACAGCAACCACCATGCAGCAACAAAAACAGTGGCACCCTCTACTGCCACAGCCGTCGATTGTAACCGCCACCGTTGTCGCTCTCGGCCAACGACCAACCCCTCGTTCTACAGCAGCCGTCCTCTAGCAGCGCACGCAGCAACCGCAGCAAGTACGCTATCCTGCCTCAACCCCAACAGCGCATGCACTACCGATTCTCTTCTCAACCTTGGCCGCTCCAACGCCACCTCCCTCTTGTTCTACCTCCACTGCTACAGTTGTCGGTTGCCATCACCACAGCCTCAACCCGGCTGCTCGACGATTGCTTCCTTGGGTCACAACAGTCACAACCATCGCCTTTCAGCCTCGGCACTCTTATCTCACGTAGTGACAGAAACACAGGGCAGCAACTCTTCCTCCATCACAGCCATCGCAGTGGTGAGCCCTTGTTGGTGCTGCCCCAACCACACCACCATCGCTGCCTCCAAGCCCTCAGTAATAGTGATCCCTCCACGTAGCGACCGCAACAAGCATCGCTGCCTCCCATGCGGTGACTGCACCTACATCCTCGCATCCTCGTAGCAACCCTTCATTCCAATAGTGATACCACCGATTGCATCACAACAATAGCACCGAGTAGGGCAGTGATTTATGCCCTAGTCTTGACACCAGAAATAAGAGTTGAGATTACAGATTTGCAATACTATGAAATGGCCACCGATAACTCAGTGAAAGCACAAATGGAAGCATTGGAAATTAGAATTGAAAACCGATTGCAAGAAATACTTAATAATTTCAAAAAGGACTTACTAAGGAGCCTTAGTAAATTTCAACAAGGTGGAAGCTCAAGTTCTACATTGCACAAATATGGAAATACTGGAAACGAGCCCCAAGATTGTGACACAATCCACTCATATATGAAGGTGGATGGACAGCTCGCCAAAATTTGTCAGACTTCTATAGTGTTAGAATATCAGAGTAGGTTTGAAAGATTGTCAAATCAAGCTAGAGATTGGTCGGAACGATAACTTCTGGATACTTTTATTGAAGGGCTTATTCCAGAGATCCAGTGTGAAGTTAAGGCTCGTCAACCCCGCACTATGATAGCTGCAATTTCATTCGCACATCTACACGAGAAAAAAATCAATAGGGAAAATCATGGAAACAGAAGTGACAATAACCAGATGATCAGTAAGCCACATGCCCCATCTATTCCCAACCAAAGCTTTAACACCCGAAAACTAACCCAAGAAGAACTCAAGGAGAGATCAGCAAAGGGTTTGTACTATGATGAAAAATGGAGTATAGAGTACCGATGTAAATAAGGGCAACTTCTGATGATTGAACCAATTGGAGAGGAACCGAAAGCTAAGAATGTGGACTCCGATCATGAAGGTATAAATTCTAATGAAGATGTTGGACCTACCAAATATATAATGCATGCATTAGCCGACTACTCTAACCCGCAAACTATGGAAGTTGGTGAAACTCTGGAACATTAACGTGTTATAGTTTTGATTGATACTGGTAACACTAATAATTTTATGGACAGTGAGACTATTGATCGATTGGCCCACCACATTGAAGACTATGATAGATTCGAAGTAAAGATCATTGATGGACGGATTTTCACTTGTGATAGCAAAGGTTCAAAGATAAATTGATTATACAGGGCCAGAAGTTTCTTGCAACGATTACTACACTGAAAGACCAACTTGTTGCTTACACTATCAAAAAGTGGAGACCATACTTACTTGATCAACGGGTTGTAATGCATTGTAGATAGTATATGGCTAAAATGCTGAAAGAGAAGAAGCTCCCCGAGATTTATGCTACTCAGCCTTGAGGATAAGGCTGATTTGAAGAGGGAGGAACTGTTAGGACCCTTTCTCTGAGCTTTTGAATAATGTTTATTGAGTCTGTTTAGTCCAGTTGTTTATTGAGTCTGTTTAGTTCTATTAAAGTCGGATAGAGGTTTATTTAATATTTATTTATTATTAAGAGTCCAAGTCCAGGAGGACTCTAGGTGGAACTCTATAAATAGTGATGTAACCCTTTCTTTAAATCAATCAGTTAATCAATGAAGTGTTATTCCACTCTGTGGATAAACCCTAGGAGGCCGATCCCCTCGAAGCGATCAAGGAGGGTCGATCCCCTCGAAGCGATCAAGGAGGCCGATCCCCTCGAAATGATCATTATCATTCCCTTTTCTCCCCTTTCTTCCACAATAAGACCTTAGGGTCTTATCAACAGCACCATGCGCGATATACGGTCTTTGGGATATTAGATGGATGAGGGACTATAGGTACACAGTAACTGATGATAGACAGGTCCAATGGATTGGATTCCCCTGTATCATCTAGGGACTGTGGCGTAGTGGCCTAGTACGTCTGCAGTTGATGAGTCGAGTAAATTATTATCGTAGGCTCTGATACCAAATGATAAGACCCTAAAGGTCTTATTATCGCTCTGATACCAAATGATAAGACCCTAAAGTCTTATCGTGGAAGAAAGAGGAGAAATGGGGATGATAGTGATCACTTCGAGGGGATCGACCTCCTTGATCACTTCAAGGGGATCGGCCCTCCTTGATCGCTTCGAGGGGATCGGCCCTCCTTGATCACTTCAAGGGGATCAGCCTCCTAGGGTTTGTCCAAAGACAGAATAATATTTTTCATAGATTACTGAAAAGAGAAGTTACATCCCTATTTATAGAGTTCCACCCAAAGTCCATCAGGACTTGAACTCTAATAATAAATAAATATTAAATAAACCTCTACTTGACTCTAACTGAACCAAACCGATTCAATAAACAACTGGACTAAACAGACTCAATAAACATTATTCAAAAGCTCATAAAAAGGTTCCTAACAGTTCCTCCCTCTTCAAATCAGCCTTGTCCTCAAGGCTGAGCAGCATCAATCTTTGGGAGCTTCTCTTTCAACACTTTAGCCATAGATTATCTGCAACGTATCACAACCCGTTGATCAAGTAAGTATGATCTCCACTTTTTGATAGTGTAAGCAACAAGTCGGTCTTTCAATGTAGCAATCATTGCATGAAACTTCTGGCCCTGTATAATCAATTTTATCTTTGAACCTTTGCTATCACAAGTGAAAATCCGTCCATCAACAATCTTTACTTCGAATCTGTCATAGTCTTCAATGTGGTGGGCCAATCGGTCAATAGTCTCACTATCCATAAAATTATTTGTGCTACCAATATCAATCAAAACTATAACAGGCTGATGTTATAGAGTTTCGCCAACTTCTATAGTTTACGAGTTAGAGTAGTCGGCTAATGCATGCATTGTATATATTGTAGGTCCAACATCTTCATTAGAATTTATACCTTCATAATCGAAGTCCACATTCTTAGCTTTCGGTTCCTCTGCAATTGGTTCAATCATCAGAAGTTGCTCTTGTTTACATCGGTACTCCATACTCCATTTTTCATCATAATACAAACCCCTTGCTGATCTTTCCTTTCTAATTTTTTTCTCATGTAGATTTGCAAATGAGATCGCAGCCATCATAGTACGGGGTTGACGAGCCTTAACTTCACACCGGATCTCTAGAATAAGCCCTTCAATAAATGTATCCAAAAGTTGTCGGTTTGACCAATCTCTAGCTTGATTTGATAATCTTTCAAACCTACTCTGATATTCTAATACTGTAGAAGTTTGATGAATTTTGGCGAGTTGGCAATCAACATTCTCATATTCAGATGGGCCAAAGCGAACAAGAAGCCATCTTTTGAACTGCTCCCATGAAGGAACTCCGTGGAAAGTTTCATACCAATCGTACCACTGGAGTGCATCTCCCTCGAGCTGGATTGAGGCCACTTCTACCTTGGATTCTTCTGAGGTTCTGTGAAAACGAAAAAAATTTTCTGCTTTAGAGATCCAATTGGTCGAATCTCCATCTTTCCATCTTGGAAATTCCATCTTCATGTATGAGTAACTTGTGTCACAATGTTGGGGCTCTTTTCTTGTATTTTCAGATCTGTGCAACGTAGAACTTGAGCCCCCATTTTGTTGAAATTTGCTGAGGCTCTCCAGTAGGCTCTTTTTGAAATCATTAAGTGTTTCTTGCAATCGATTCTCAATTCTGATTTCCAATGCTTCCATTTGTGCTTTCACCGAGTTATCAATGGCCATTGCGTAAGACTGCAAATTTGTAATCTCAACTCCTGATTTTGGTATTGGGTCAAGGGCATCAACACTATCGATGCGAAGTTGCCGAGGAGGTGGACGCCAAGGGCAGTGCTGCGGTCGCTGCGTTAGAGGAAGAGTAGCTACCTTGTGTTTGTGGCACTGCGTGAGATGAGAGCACCAAGGCTGACAGACGACGGTTGCGACTGTTGTAACCCAAGGAAGCAATCGCCGAGCAACCGTGTTGAGACTGCGGTGATGGCAATCGACAACTGCAGCAGCGGAGGCAGAACAAGAGGGAGGTGGCGTTGAAGCGATCGGGGTTGAGACTGCAGTGGTGGCAACCGGTGGCTGCGGCAACGATGCAGAGCAAGGGGGGCTGCAGCAACGGTGCAGATCGAGGGGGTTGAGGTGAAGGCTGCGGTGGCTAGCAGCAGCAGTCGTTGCTGGCCGGAGCGCAGCGGCGGCGGTGGAGAAGGAGGCAGCGAGGGTCGTGGCTGGCTGGGCGGCGAGCGGCGTCGTCGCTGGCTGGGCAGCAGTGGCGACGCTGGTGGCAGCTGGCGTTCGCAGCAGCAAGGGGATCCACGACTGCGGCGGCAGCAAGGGGACCCGCGACTGCGACGGTGGTAACTGCCCTGTTTCGGCCACCACCGATGCAGAGCAAGGGGAAGCAGCGGCTGGGAAGCGAGCGGGAGCAGCGGCTGGGAGGCGAGTGGCGGTCGTCGCGCGGGGGAGAAGCGGCTGGAAGGCGACGGCGACGGCGCTCGAGGCGACGGCGGCGGCTGGAAACAAGGGCAGCAGATGTGAGTTGCCGTGATAGCCCTGTTTCGGTTACAAAAGATGCAGAGCAAGGAGGATCGGCTGCTGGGAGGCGTGCGGCGGTCGTCGCACGGTGGCCCGCAGCGGTGATGGGTTGGCTGGTCGGCAATGGCGCTGGAGGGGAAGAGGAGTACTGGAGGCGGCGCGGCTGGTGGAGGCGCGGCTGCGATCGACGAGGGACTGCGGCAACAGAGGAACTCTGTTTCTGCAACCGTTGCAACGAGGGGCTGCGGCAACAGGCGGCTGCGGCAGCGACCCAAGGGGGGGGCACGGCTAGGGTTGCGGTGGAGAGGCAGCGGTGGTGGCGCGGCTGGGAGCAGCGTCACCAACGATCGCCGAGGAGAAGAGTCGAGCGGCTGCGCTGCGACGCAAGGGGAGGCGGGCGGCGGCAGTAGGGCTGGGATGGACGCAGGCAGCGTCGTCTCCTGCCCGGGGAACAGCGGCGGTGGTGGTCGCCGGCCGGGAACCGGGGCGATGGTGGGCGCTGGCCGGAGAGAAGCGACGGCCGGCGGGTGGGCTGGCCGGACGCAGGGGAAGCAGGGGTGCTTCTTCTTCTCTCTTTCTTTCTTTCTTTCTTTCTTTCTTCGTATTTTTTTTTTTTTTTTTTTTATAGCTCCGTTGCAACGAGAACGCAAAGGATCACTTCGAGGGGATCGACTTCCTTCCCTCCTTGATCGCTTCGAGAGGATCGGCCCTCCTTGATTACTTCGAGGGGATCAGCCTCCTAGGTTTGTCCAAAGACAGAATAATATTTTTCATAGATTACTGAAAAAAGGAGTTACATCCCTATTTATAGAGTTCCACCCAAAGTCCATCAGGACTTGAACTCTAATAATAAATAAATATTAAATAAACCTCTACTTGATTTTAATTGAATCAAACCGATTCAATAAACAACTGGACTAAACAGACTCAATAAACATTATTCAAAAGCTCATAAAAAGGTTCCTAACAGAGTTCTGAGAGATATAACTCATGGCCAGCTTCATATTGGGCCTAGAGGGTCACACACTTATGGTAGGCATTGCGATAAGTAGAGGTTCGGATATGAGATATCCATCGAAGCCCCTATCTTATTGGATATACAATAAGCCCCTGAATTATTGGATCCTATGAATGAGATCCAATAAGAGCCCATAAGAGATTATTGGATAGAGATCCACTAATCTAAGAGGCTTGGGTAGTTGGATGGAGATCCAATACTCAATAAGGCAGGATCCATTATGGTTAAGTTGACAAAGAACCTTTATAAATATGAGGGAACTAGTGGTTCATAGGCTAGAGCCTTTGCTTGCCTCTCCTATTCTCCTCCCCCTCTCCACCTCAGAGCAGGCTTGGAGTTTTGAGGAGCGTTATTGCAGCCTTTTGTGTGGATCACTACTAGAGAGGAGCACGCTTGACCTCCTTCACCCTCTCCTAGAAATCTGCAAGGATTTAGGGATATACAATCTCCCTAGGTAACATAATTTATCTTATACACAGTTTTAAGTTTCATGAATTTTGCGCACTAATCTTCGCACGACGATTAACATCTCTTTGGAAATAGAGGATTTTGTTTTTTATTCTTCTGCTGCGCATGTGATGCCGCCCCCAAGATTTCTCAATAGTGAGTTGCCCTGTTTCAGTCGCCGCAAGGAGGGAGGGAACCAACGGCTACGGTTGCGACCTAAGGGGTGGCAGCTAGGGTTACGGTTGAGAGGCGACCAGTGGTGATCGAGCGGCGGTGAGCTGTCGGGGCACAGCGGTATCAGTGGAGTCACCTTGCAACGATGGCGGTGGTGGAGAAGGGAAGCAAGGGTGCAGGTTGCCTTCTCTCTCCTCTTTTTTTTATGATGATAACTACAGCAACACTGTAGCGACAACGCCAAGGGCCATTGTTCTAATACCAATTGATAAGACCCTAGAGTCTTATCATGGAAGAAATGGGAGAAAAGGGAATGATCACTTCGAGGGGATCGATCTCTTTAATATGTGTGAGTAGTTTTTGTCACAATCTTAGGGCCCTTTTCCTATATTTTTATATCTGTGCAACGTAGAACTAGAGCCTCCATCTTGACTAACCCCTCATTCTGCAGCAGCCGTTGGTTGCCTCCCTCCTCGCGGCAACCGAAATAGGGCAACTCACTAATTACCCTTGTTCCCAGTAATGTCGCCACCACTTTTCCCAACCGCCTCGCCTTCGCTCGATCACCACCGGTCGCTTCCCAGCCTTCAACCTGTACACAACCTCCCATCCCTCAGCCAGCAACTTCCTCTCCTCCATCGGCATCAACAACAAAGCATCATCTGTTGCCTTAGCCGCCGGACCCTCCGCTGCCTCTCGACCTAGTCAATGTCGCCGTAGCCACCTGTTAGGATCGGAGCAACACTAAGAGGGGGGGGGGGGTGAATTAGTGCAGCGGATTAAAACTCATAAGTTTGAAAACGAATTCGTAAATATGAGGAGATTTCATTTCGATAGTAACTTGAGTAGATGAAAACCGAAAACTAGCAATAGTGTAAATAATAATTTCAGGAAAGTAAGAACTCACACATTCAAGAAACACACTAATTTAAAGTGGTTCGATCAAAATGACCTACATCTACTTGCAAAGCCTTCTTCGATGAGGCTCTCAACTTTCACTAGCAAATCACTTTGAAGGGGAAGGACAAATACCCCTCTTACAACCTTTTACAAGTGGTTCACACTCTTACAAATTTTCAACGAGACAGAAGGCGATGAACACTCAAGCAATTGAAAATAAGACTTGCTAAAGACTTTGCTAAGGCTTTATCTCAATTTCTTACTCATCAAAAGGTTGTGTTCTCTACTGAAAATTGAGGGGTATTTATAGGCCCCAAGAGAATTCAAATTTGGGCTCCAAATTTTGAATTCTCTTGTGGGTTTCCGAGGTTGGCGGTGCCACCGCCTATCAATGTCATATCGACCATTTACTGGCGGTGCCACCGCTCAGTCCAGCGGTGCCACCGCTCAACTCTTAGGTTCTGGGCGGTGCCACCGCCTATTTTGATGGTGCTACCGCCTATACTATTTAAGCTCACTGGTTGAGCTCCAAACTTGGCCCAAACCAGTCTGAATTCGGGCCCAATTGGCCCCTAACTAGGTTATAGGATTAACCCTTAATCCTAACCCTAATTATATGCAAACTATGAGCTTAAAAGATAGTCCTAAGCAAGTTTTTAACCGGCAAACGTCGAGTCTCCTTCCGGCGAGCTTTCCGACGATCTTCCGGCGGACTTCCGATACACCTTCGGATTTCTTCCAGCGGACTCCCAACAGGCTCCCGATCTTGTGGCGAGTTCAGTGAGTAGCCGAGCCTTCTCGGTGATCTCCATGAACCTCCAACGATCTCTTCGGTGAACTTTCAAAAACTCCGACAAGTCCCCGATTTCTTCTCGGTTGGTTCCGGCAACATCTCCGATGAATCTTCGGACTCTCGAACACCCATCGAACTTGACTCTGATAGACTTGCTTTATGTCTTCAAGCTTTCGTAGTTAATCCTACATATTTAAAACAAAACTTCGATTGAGACAATTAATACAAAGCAATAATTAAGTTGTCTGGCACGTCATTGGTCCTACGACGCTTCATCCGATTCTTCGGAGCATCGTCCTCTCTTACGGCATATTGCCCAATCGGCCAGTTGACTCCATAACTCCGATATCCTTGGCGCAATACCCGCTCTTCTTGGCCCAATGCCTGAATCCACGTCTCGAAGCCTTCTGTCGATACGTCGACCGATCCACCGGCCCGACGTCCAATATTCTGACATGTTCCTCCGACCCAACATGATTTTCCTGCTTTAATTGTCTCATCCTGATTGAAGCATCCTGCGTCACTCAAAACACAGATTAAATCATAAACACATATCAAGTGGTTTCATTATCAAAATATAATATTTAACAATCTCTCTCTTTTTGATGATGATAACCACTTGATGACGGAGTTAACCTTAACTCCCGGAGTTTAAACAAACTCTCCCTATCAATATGTCGTATTGATAGAAACTCTTGGATTCAAAAATCCAAGCAACATGTCATGATCAAATCATGACATGACCTTAACATACTTCTCCCCCTTTGTCATCAACAAAAAGGAGAAGTTTCAACTCTTATGTGTTTAGAAATATCTAAGTTCCATACTTTGCATGAAAAACATAGTATCAAATTTTATCATCATGCAATCTAGCAATTAAAGATGTATAAGTTTAGCATGTTTGCTTTTCTTGAGATAGCAACTGATTGCTTCTCTTTAGACTACAAGCTAGCAATTTTCATGATATACAAGTTGCAAGCTAGCAAATTTTTGCTTCCTTTGTAATGTTTGAGCTAGCAATTTTGCTTCCGTAGCAAGTTAGCATGTTTTGCATTTTGAGATAGGCAAGATAGCACATTTACTTTTTTTGAGATAGCAACTCTTTTGAGATAGTGATCTTAGCAAATTTTACATCATGCAAGGTAGCAAATTTTTGTGATGTTCAAGATAGTAAGTTCTTTCTTCTCTTTTGAGAAGTGCTATTTTCGCTTCCTTTACAAAGTGCAAGCTAGCAAAGTGTTTGAAAAAGTGAGCAAGTTTTGCAACATATAAGTTACCAAAAATTTTGAAAGCAAATACAAGATAGCTTTCTTGTTGAAGTGTGTAAGCTATTGATTCTTGCTTCCTATTATAATGTGCAGGTTGCAATTCTTGCTTCTTGAGATAGGCAAGATAGTGATGTTCAAGAAGACAACTTTTGCTTCTTGAAATAAACAAGTTAGCAATCTTTGCTACTTAAGATAGGCAAGCTAGCAATCAAGTTTTTGCATCTTCTTGACTTGTGTAAGCTAGCTATCTCCCCCTTTGTCATTGTCAAAAAAAAGGGAAGACCCTTTACATCAATTATGACAAAGGTAAGTATCAATCTTATTTGTGCATCATCATATTTTCAAATTAAAATATGCACATTTTCAAAAACCTTATATTTCATTCATGCACGATATTGAATAAATCGATCAACATTATGAGGATTGTTAGGATCAGAGCGGCACTAAGAGGGGGGGGGGGGGGGGGGGGTGAATTAGTGCAGCGGATTAAAACTTCGGTTTTAGAAAATCTTTCGTACGATAAAAATAATGTTTCGTTTGAAACCGTTTCAATTGCGTTGAAAGCGTACGTAATAAGATGAGGGCAGTGAACTTAGCAAAGTAAAGGTTTGCAGAAAGATAAATGCATAAATATAAACGCAAACCGGAGATTACGCTGATTTTAAAGTGGTTCGGTCAAATGACCTACATCCACTTGCGAGGCCCCTCTTTGATGAGACTCCCACCTTCCACTAGCAAATCTCTTGAAAGGGAAGGGTAAATACCCCTCTTACAACTCTTTACAAGCGGTTCACTCTCTTACAAATTTTCAGCAAGAAAGAAGGAGGTGAACACTAGCAAAATGAAAACAAGATTAGCTAGGACTTTTCTAAAACCTTTCTCTCAAACACTTGCTGCTCAAAAAGTTGTCTTCTCAGCTGAGACTTGAGGGGTATTTATAGGCCTCAAGAGGATTCAAATTTGGGCTCCAAAAATTTGAATTCTCTTATGTTCCCGATGCTGGCGGTGCCACCGCCCAGCCAAGCGGTGCCACCGCCCAGCGCTCGGGTGCTGGGCGGTGCCACCGCCTAGGCCAATTCAGCTCACTGGTTGGGCTCCAAACTTGGCCCAAACCAGTCCAAACTCGGGCCCAATTGGCCCCTACTTGGGTTATAAGATTAACATCTAATACTAACCCTAATTAACATGCTAACTACGAATTTAAAGACATTTTCTAAGCTATTACAAAGTCCGTAAGTCAAGACTTTTTCCGGCGAGCTTCCGGCGAACTTCCAACGGTTTTCCGATAAACTCTCGGAAACCATTCTGCGGACTCCCGGCAAGCTCCTAGACTTCACGATTTGATCTTGACGAGTTCCAACGAGCTTCTTCGGCAAGCTCTGATCTTTCTCGGCGAGCTCCGCGAACTTCCAACGAACCTTCCGGCGAGCTTCCGAAAAACCCTTCGGCAAGCTCCCTACTCATTCTCGGCTAGTTCCGGCAGCATTCCCGACGAACCTTCGGACTTCCGTCGAACTCTTGAACTCGCAATGAATCCTTCGTGCTTGACTCCGACACTTTGTTTTGCTTTATGTCTTCGTCGTTATCGTAGTTAATCCTGCACACACAAGCTAAAACTCTACTCCGATCTAGACAATTATTACAACGCGAATTGACATTCTGTTGCCCGGCACGTCATTGGTTGGCGCTTCGTCCGATTCTTCGATGCATCGTCCTCTCTTGCAGCTTGTTGCCCAATCGGTGGTTGACCTCCGCAACGCCGATATTCTTGGCGCAATTTCGCTCTTGGCCCGATGCCCGACGTCCGAAGCCTTCTGCCATCCAATATCCTAACGTGATCTCCTCCGGCACAACGTCAATTCCTCCTGCGTTAACTGTCTAATCCTGATCGAGTAGACCTGCATCACTCAAAATGCAGTTAAACATAAACATAATTATCAATTGGTTTCATCATCAAAATACGAGATTCAACAATCTCCCCCTTTTTGATGATGACAATCAATTGATGACGGAGTTAAACTTGACTCCCGGAGTTTAAACAAACTCCCCCTATCAATATGCCATATTGATAGAACCTTGAATTCAAACTGAATTCAAGTAATTGCAATATTCATCATAAATACTTGCAACACGTCATTATGAACTCATGCATAGACTTATGCATATCATGTCATCAACATACTTCTCCCCCTTTGTCATCAACAAAAAGGAGAAGTACAACTATTCTTTGTGTTTGTAATATAAGTTCAACTCATTGCATGAAAAACATAATATTAAGTTTTATCATCATGCAGTTTTGAAGCTAGAAAATTTAGCAAGTAATGCATCATGCTTAGGACATTCAAGCTATCAAGTTTTAGATATGCAAGTTTTACAGCATACAAGATAGCACTTTTGGTAATGTTCAAGATAGTAACTTCTACATCATGCAAGCTAGCAATATTGAGATGTTCAAGAAAACAACTCTTGCTTCTTGAAATATGCAAATTTGTCAAGTTTTGCTAGATGTGCAAGTTAGCATTTTTGCCTCTTAAGATAGGAAAGATAGCACATTTGCTTCTTTTGAGATAGCAACTTTTTGCTTCTCTTTAGACTACAAGCTAGCAATTTTTACGATATGTAAGTTTCACAATATACAAGCTAGCAAAAATTTCGAAAGAAAATGCAAGATAGCTTTCTTGTGTAAGCTCATAATTCTTGCTTCCTATTGCAATGTGCAATTTGCAAGTTTTGCTTCTTGAGATAGGCAAGATAGCACTTTTGTAATTTTTGTTTCTTAAGATAGGCAAGCTTGTGATGTTCAAAATAATAAGCTCTTTCTTCTAGAAGTGTCATTTTTGCTTTCTTTGCAAAGTGTAAGCTAGCAAAATGTTTGAAAAAAGTGATCAAGTTTTGCAACATACAAGCTAGCAAAAATTCTAAACTAGCAAGAGATAATGTTTTACATGAGGTAAGCAAACAATTTGGCAAATGTTACATTTGCATCTTCTCTTTTGAGAAGTGCAATTTTTGCTTTCATCTTGAATTGTGCAAGCTAGTTAGTTTGCCTCTTTTCATGATGTCCACGCTAGAAATTCTTGCTCCCCCTTTGTCATTGTCAAAAAGAAGGGAAGACCCTTATATCAATTTTCATATTATGACAAAGGTAAGTATCATTCTTATTTGTGCATCATTATATATTCAAATTAAAACATACACAATTTCAATAACCTTATTTTTCATGCACGATACCGAAAAATAAATCAATCATCATTAATAAGCATATCATACATGATACTCAAACATTAAAATTTTCAAGCATTTATCAACATGTTGATCATGATACCAAACATTCATCATTTAAAGCATTCATGATACACATCATATGCAATAAATACATCATGTACATCATTATCATAAGTATTGCATACATCATTTTAACTTTATGAATATTTCATCATTGTATGCATCATACCAAAACATTTCAAGCCATGCAAGCCATAAATACAAAGAAATCATGTCATGAAGGATAAAATCATTTGAATACCAAAAGACATGATTCATATAGTAAATATCTTCTTTAAATAAAATATCAAGAAAAATCATAGGAGTACAAAGAAGATATCTTGTTTTAAAAGAAAAATCAAGTAATAACTCCAAGAACTCACAAGGAAAAATCATGATTCATTTAGAAAATCTCCTCTCAAGAGAATATCAAGTAAAATCGTAGAAGATAGATTAATGAGAAATTTTGATTTATAATAAAATCTCATGTATCGAATGTCGAGAAATCAAAATGATGATTTATGTAAAAAATATCACAAGTTATATTCAAGAGAAAAATCATCATTCATTTTCAACTTATTCAATTTGTCACATCAATATTTCTTAGATATGTATGATACCAAAACATGGTTTTAAATCTTTAACATATAACATGCATAAATTGAAAGGAGAAGGGAAGAATTCAAATGTACAAAGATTTCAACCATCTCATAAACAAATGTAAGACCAAGTCATGAATCCAAAATTCCATGAATCAAAATGATCATCGAAGGTAATCTCATGTTATTCCAAGAAATCAATATCATGATTTTGATAAAACTCATTTCAAATTTAAATCATCAAAATCATCAAAATATCAACATTACTTTCAAGAGATTCAAAATGGTATACATAGATTTATCATAATAAACATCAAGATCAATAGGATAGAGAAAAAATAATTTTTCAAGGAAAAAATATTTTCCTCTTTTTAGTTGTTTCAATTCATATGATTTTATTTCCCTTATACCAAATAAAAACATGTATACTGTTTAAAACCGAAAGTATAAGATTTATTACAACAAAGATTAATAAGCCACTTTCATTATGGTAAAAATCAATAATCCATAAATCACAAGATTCATATGCATAATTTTGAAATTTATTAAGCATGATCATTATGCATGACACTAAAACATGGTTTCAAAATGTTTAATATTTTCATTACATCATTATACAATGGTTTCATTGAACATAATTTTGAATGATTCTTATAGATAACTAAAACTTCTTTAGTTTTAATTTATGTGATTGACTTTATATTAGCATGCTCAAGTTTTGTTCTTATGTCAAAAACATACATCATGTTTGAAAACCAAAGACAAGGTTTAAAAAAAATATCATCAAGCCTTCCATATAAAAACCATGCATCATCATTGAAAGTTAATATGGAAATCATCAAAATACACATTCTTGCTTCTCAAGCACATATATATGATTATTTAAATCTAACATTTTATTCTATTAACATAAAACATACAATTTTCAAAAAAAAAATAATTATTCAAAAGAAAAGAGAAAATGCATCATGGAAAACATCAAGTAATTTTAAAATAATTCAAGAGAGTTGAGTTACTTACCTTGTAGTCGAAGCCCGTCAAAGCCCAATTCACCGTTTCACCTTTGGAAGTTCTTAATTCATCCTTGGTTGCCTTCCTCTTCTTTGGCCTCTTCCTCCGTTCAAGTTCATTGTTTATTTTAGATTTTTGTTTAATAAACTTATTAAGATTTAGTGTTCGAAGTTCAAGTTCATCATTATCCTCATCACTTGAGTCATCACTCAAGTGGTATTCATTTGTCCGGGGTTCCAAATCCTTCCTATTCTTTGGAAGGTGGTTCAAGTGTTCATTGTGTTCATCATGTGCATTATGCACCATTTCATATGTTATCAACGAACCAACTAGTTCTTCAAGTGAAAAAAATATTTAAATCTTTTGTTTCTTGTATTGCGGTTATTTTAAGATCCCACCTTTTTGGAAGGGATCTTAAGATCTTGCTTACGAGATCAAAATTCGAAAAAGATTTACTAAGAACTCTTAGATTATTGACGACATCCGTGAAACGGGTGTACATGTCGCCTATAGTCTCACTTGGTTGCATTCGAAAAATCTCAAAATCATGCAATAAAATGTTAACTTTCGAGTCTTTGACTCTACTAGTTCCCTTGTGCGTGATTTCAAGTGTTCGCCAAATATCAAAAGCCGTTTCATACGTTGAAATCCGATTGAACTCAGTTTTGTCCAAAGCGCAAAATAAGGCATTCATAGCCTTTGCGTTTAAAGAAAAATACTTCTTCTCCAAATCCGACCATTCGTTCATCGGTTTAGAGGGAAGTTGAAAACTGTTTTCAACGATATTCCATAAATCCAAATTCATAGAAATCAAGAAAACTCTCATTCGAGTTTTCCAATAGGTGTAGTCCAATCCGTTAAACAACGGTGGACGAAAAACCGATAAGCCCTCTTGAAAGCCATGAAGAGCCATTTCTCTCGGGTGTAAATCCGAAATGAGAAATACCGGGCTCTGATACCAATTGTTAGGATCGGAGCGGCACTAAGAGGGGGGGGGGGTGAATTAGTGCAGCGGATTAAAACTTCGGTTTTAGAAAATCTTTCGTACGATAAAAATAATGTTTCGTTTGAAACCGTTTCAATTGCGTTGAAAGCGTACGTAATAAGATGAGGGTAGTGAACTTAGCAAAGTAAAGGTTTGCAGAAAGATAAATGCATAAACATAAACGCAAACCGGAGATTACGCCGATTTTAAAGTGGTTCGGTCAAATGACCTACAACCACTTGCGAGGCCCCTCTTCGATGAGGCTCCCACCTTCCACTAGCAAATCTCTTGAAAGGGAAGGGTAAATACCCCTCTTACAACTCTTTACAAGTGGTTCACTCTCTTACAAATTTTCAGCAAGAAAGAAGGAGGTGAACACTAGCAAAATGAAAACAAGATTAGCTAGGACTTTTCTAAAACCTTTCTCTCAAACACTTGCTGCTCAAAAAGTTGTCTTCTCAGCTGAGACTTGAGGGGTATTTATAGGCCTCAAGAGGATTCAAATTTGGGCTCCAAAAATTTGAATTTTCTTATGTTCCCGATGCTGGCGGTGCCACCGCCCAGCCAAGCGGTGCCACCGCCCAGCCCAGGAGGTGTCACCGCCCAGCTCTCGGGTGCTGGGCGGTGCCACCGCCCAGCCTAGGCGGTGCCACCGCCTAGGCCAATTCAGCTCACTGGTTGGGCTCCAAACTTGGCCCAAACCAGTCCGAACTCCGGCCCAATTGGCCCCTACTTGGGTTATAAGATTAACACCTAATCCTAACCCTAATTAACGTGCTAACTATGAATTTAAAGACATTTTCTAAGCTATTACAAAGTCCGTAAGTCAAGACTTTTTCCGGCGAGCTTCTGGTGAACTTCCGACGGTTTTCCAATAAACTCTCGGAAACCATTCTGCGGACTCCCGGCAAGCTCCTAGACTTCACGATTTGATCTTGACGAGTTCCAACGAGCTTCTTCGGCAAGCTCCGATCTTTCTCGGCGAGCTCTATGAACTTCCAACGAACCTTCCGGCGAGCTTCCGAAAAACCCTTCGGCAAGCTCTCTACTCATTCTCGGCTAGTTCCGGCAGTATTCCCGACGAACCTTCGGACTTCCGTCGAACTCTTGAACTCGCAATGAATCCTTCGTGCTTGACTCCAACACTTTGTTTTGCTTTATGTCTTCATCGTTATCGTAGTTAATCCTGCACACACAAGCTAAAACTCTACTCCGATCTAGACAATTATTACAATGCGAATTGGCATTCTGTTGCCCGGCACGTCATTGGTTGGCGCTTCGTCCGATTCTTCGATGCATCATCCTCTCTTGCAGCTTGTTGCCCAATCGGTGGTTGACCTCCGCAACGCTGATATCCTTGGCGTAATTCCGCTCTTGGCCTGATGCCCGACGTCCGAAGCCTTCTGCCATCCAATATCCTAACGTGATCTCCTCCGGCGCAACGTCAATTCCTCCTGCGTTAACTGTCTAATCCTGATCGAGTAGACCTACATCACTCAAAATGCAGTTAAACATAAACATAATTATCAATTGGTTTCATCATCAAAATACGAGATTCAATAAGGATATCATACATGATACTAAAATTTTTAACTATTTATCAACATTTTGATCATGATACCAAACATTCATGATACAAAACATTAAATCAACATTTATAATATATCATTTTAACAACAACTCATAGTATTTTAAATCATGATTTACATCATATACAATACATCACATCATAATTAGAAAGCATAAGTGTTGCATGCATCATTGCAAATCATAAATATTTCATAATGGTATCAATTTTGTCAAATTATATCCTACCATGCATGTTCATAACTTTTCATTTGTATGCATCAAAATAATATCAAGAGTATTTTATGCATAATACCAAATCATCATTTATAATTTCATCAATATTCTAATCATTACATCACGATAACAATAAATTTGTACTATAGACAATCTCATGTTTTATCATTCAAGCTAGAGTATATTTTTGCAATTAGCAAGCTAACAATTTCCTTTTTCTTTTATAACAGTGATTCAATCATATCAAGGCATTTGTATCATAGATACAAAGAAATCATATCATCAAAGATAAGACCATTTGAATACTAAAAGACATGATTTATTTCAACACATCTCCTTTATTTTTATAAATGTCAAAAAGAAATGTAGGAGATCAAATGTTATAGTACCTTGATTCTTGCATAAGAAGTCTTAAGTTATAAATTTTAAAAAATCAAGATAAGTCTTATTCAAATTCAAATCGTCAAATCAAAATCATTTTCAAGAGATTCATAAAAAGAAAAACATAGATAGATTTTTTTAATCTCTGAATTCTTTATGAATCATAAAAATTATAATTCCAAAAAAAAACATGATTCATTTCGGAAATTTTCTTCTTTAGTAAACAATAAGGAGAAACATGGAAGTTCAAGGAACAAGATCTTGATTCACAATAAAATTTCATGTATCGAATATCAAGAAATCAAGATGATGGTTCATAAAGAATATCACAAGTTACATTCAAGAGAAAATTCATCATTCATTTTCAAATTATTCAATTTATCAAATCAATATGTCTTGGGTATGCATGATATCAAAACATGATTTCAAATCTTCAACATATAACATGCATGAATTCAAAAATCGAAAGGAGAAGGAAAGAATTCAAAGGTACAAAGATTTCAACTATCTCATAAACAAATGAAGGATCAAGTCATGAATCCAAAATTCCATGAATCATTTTGACAAATCTCTTTTTAAATAATCAAAATGATCAACAAAAAATCAAGATCATGATTTTGATAAAACTCATTTCAAATTTATATTATCAAAATCATTTTTATGGTTCACAAAATTCATAACATAAATAGATTCATGATTTCATTGATAATAGATTTCCCCACCCCATTTTTTTTTAAGTGTTTCATTTTAAGTGATTGATTTCATATTAACATGCTTTTCAAACATGCATCAACGTTTAAGATCAAAAAATGAATTTCATCATAAAACCATCAAGACCAATAAATTACAAAAATCATTATGTATTACTTTAAAATCTCATGCATAAAGTTATTAATCATGGTATCAAAATTTTAATATTTTCATTACAACATCAAGCATTATTAAGTATACAATTGTCAAGCATGACACTTATACTATTTCATACAAGCATGCCTATTTCATTTATGTCAAATCAAAATATACATCATTTTTAAAACCACTTTTATTATCAAGAAAATCGATAATCCATAACTCATAAAAATCATTATGCATCATTTCGAAAGAAAACTCATTAAGCATGATTATTATGCATTACTTCAAATCAAACATGATTTTATTTATTTTCAAAATATTCATCATGATAGGACATACGAGGTAAAGAAATCATTAAACATAAAGCATATTCATCAATCATGGTTTCATTGAGCATAAGGTATATTCAAACAAAATTATTTTGTTATTTGTTGTAGTCATGCATTTTTCTTTTTAAGTGAATCTATCTTTTCATGCTTAGTTTGCATACAAAAGCTATGCATCATTTTTAAAAGCAACTTTCATCACGGTAAAAATCGATAATCCATAAATCACAAAATATCATCATGAAAATCATCAAAATCAATAAACTATAAATTACCCAAAACTCATCATCATCATGCATAGTTTCAAAAAATAAATTTGTTAGGCATGATATCATATTTCATAAGGCATTTTTAATCAAAATCATTTTGTTTATCATAAACATACAATTTTCATGATTATTTTCAAATTACTAGAATGATAAGCATGATTCCTAATTTTTTCATTTTTATTACATTATACAATTAAAACTACTTTTTATAAACTAATAAAAAGAAAATACATCATGGAAAGCATCAAGTAATTTTAAAATAAATTAAGGGGGTTTCGATTACCTCATTGATGAAGGTGGTTAAGGCGTAGTTTGTCATCTCGCCTTTCTTGATTTTCTCTTCGTCTTCGGAGAAGCTCGATTCTTCCCAATTTGTGTTCTTCTTCTTGTGTTCAAAGCAAGTAGTTTCGTTCTTTTCGTTCTTAAATTTTTGTTTCATTAATTTTTTAAATTTCTTAGAGAGTTCAAGTTCACCATCACTTGAGTGTATGCTCGAGTGGTCTTCATGTGTTCTATGTCCCAAATCCTTCTTGTCCTTTGGAAGGTTGTTCTCAAGTTCTCTTTTTATCACATTGTTCATTTCGTAGGTCATTAAAGACCCAATTAGTTCTTCGAGAGGATGTCTTAAGGTCCTTGGCATCTTGAATGACCGTAACTTTTGGATCCTAATTTTTTAGAAGGGATCTTAAGATTTTAGTTACTAGTTCAAAGTTAGAAAAACTTTTACCAAGAGTTTTGAGTCCATTGATGACATCCGTGAAACGGGTGTACATGTCTCCGATGGACTCACTTAGTTTCATTCGGAAAAGTTCGTAAGAGTGCATAAGAATGTTAATTTTGACTCTTTCACTCGGCTAGTACCTTCATTAGTGACCTCAAGCGTTCTCTAAATATCGAAAGCCGAATCATAAATCAAAACGCGATTAAATTCATTTTTGTCAAGTGCACAATATAAGGCATTCATAGCCTTTCCGTTTAAAGCAAAAACTTTCTTCTCTGATTCATCCCATTCGCTCATCGAAAGAGAAGATTTTTCAAATCCATTTTCGACAATATTCCAAAGCTCGAGATTCAATGAAAGTAAGAAAACTCTCATTCGAGTTTTTCAATAAGTGTAGTCCATCCCATTGAAAAAGGGAGAACGAATAAGAGAGTGACCCTCTTGAAAGCCATAAAGAGCCATTTCTATTTGGGTGTTAAACCAAAGTAGAAAATCATGGCTCTGATACCAATTGTTAGGATCGGAGCGGCACTAAAAGGGGGGGGGGGGGGTGAATTAGTGCAGCGGATTAAAACTCATAAGTTTGAAAACGAATTCGTAAATACGAGGAGATTTTGTTTCGATAGTAACTTGAGTAGATGAAAATCGAAAACTAGTAGTAGTGTAAATAATAATTTCAGGAAAGTAAGAACTCACACATTCAAGAAATACACTAATTTAAAGTGGTTCGGTCAAAATGACCTATATCCACTTGCGAAGCCTTCTTCGATGAGGCTCCCAACTTTCACTACCAAATCACTTTGAAGGGGAAGGACAAATACCCCTCTTACAATCTTTTACAAGTGGTTCACACTCTCACAAATTTTCAACGAGAAAGAAGGAGGTGAACACTCAAGCAATTGAAAATAAGACTTATTAAAGACTTTGCTAAGACTTTATCTCAATTTTTTACTCATCAAAAGGTTGTGTTCTCTACTGAGAATTGCGGGGTACTTATAGGCCCCAAGAGGATTCAAATTTGGGCTCCAAATTTTGAATTCTCTTGGGTTTTCGAGGCCGGCGGTGCCACCGCTTGTCAATGTCATATCGACCGTTTACTCGCTCTTCTTGGCCCAATGCTCAAATCCACGGCCCGAAGCCTTCTGTCGATACGTCGATCGATCCACCGGCCCGACGTCCAATCTTCTGACTTGTTCCTCCGACCCAATATGATTTTCCTGCTTTAATTGTCTCATTCTGATCGAAGCATCCTGCGTCACTCAAAACACAGATTAAATCATAAACACATATCAAGTGGTTTCATCATCAAAATACGAGATTCAACACCAGCCAGCCTTCAACCTGCACACAACATCCTAGCCCTCAGCCAGCAACCTCCCCTCCTCATTGCGTCGTAACCGCTACAACCACATATTCTCCCAATTGAAGCCTATCTGGTCGAAAGGGGCCCCTGCTTCCCCTGCTTTTGGCCAGCCCCACCACCGCCACTACTTCTGGCCAACGATGAACCCCTCGTTCTACAGTAGCCACCTCGTCACCTCCCACCGAGCCACCACTATTGCCAGCCACCACAGCCTTCTCCTCAACCGCTCGTGATCCTTCCGGCCAACTCCTTCTGTGGTGTAACAAAAACAAAGCACGCAGCAACCACCGTCGCACGCAGCAACAAAAACAGTGACAGGCTAATGCTTCAAAGTTCCTCCAATTTTCATAGTTTGTAGGTTAGCATAGCCGGCCAATGCATGCACTATATGTGTGATGGCTTCAATATCTTCATTAGTTTCCACACCTTCATGATAGGAGTCTAACTCTTTTGCTTTTGGTTCCTCCTCGATCGGCTCAATCATCAAAAGTTTTCCCTGATTATGAAGGTGTGGAAACTAATGAAGATATTAAAGCCATCACACATACAGTGCATGCATTGGCTGGCTACGCTAATCCACAAACTATGAAAATCGGAGGAATTTTGAAGCATCAGCTTGTCACTATTTTGATTGATATAGGTAGCACTAATAATTTTATGGATAGGAAAGTAACCGCCCGATTAGCTTACCACATTGAAGGCTGTGACAGATTCGAAGTAAAGATCACTGATGGATGGATCTTAACTTGTGATAGCAAATGTTCAAAGATAAAATTGATTATACAAGGTCAGGAGTTTCTTGCAACGATTACTATACTGAAAGACCGATCTCTTGCTTACACTATCAAAAAGTGGAGACCATACTTGATCAACGGGTTATGATGCATTGCAGATAGCCTATGATTGAAGTGTTGAAGGAGAAGCTCCCCGAGTTTGATACTGCTCAGCCTTGATAACAAGGCTGATTTGAAGAGGAAGGAATTGTTAAAACCCTTTTTCTGAGCTTTTGAACAATATTTATTGAGTTTGTTTAGTTTAGTTGTTTATTAAGTTTATTTAGTTTAATTAAAGTCATATAGAAGTTTATTTAATATTTATTTATTATTAGAGTTCAAGTCCCAGTAGACTCTAGGTGGAACTCTTGGTGAAACTCCATATATAATAATGTAACCATTTTTTTTGTGAGATAATAAAATATTATTAAATCTTTTGACAAATCAGGCTAATCCCCTCGAAGTGATCATTCCCTTTTCTTCTCTTTCTTCTATGATAAAACCCTAGGATCTTATCACATACAAGACTTTGATCAGCAGTGGTAATTCTTTTTTCTCTCCTTTCTTTCATCCTAGCATCTTTATCACATGCAAGAGTTTGATCAGAAATGGTAAATAGAATAGGTTCATCATAGAATATGTTCATCATGTTTCCAATGTGCCTGTCTTATCACATGCAAGCCGGGTCTTATCACACGGCAGGCCCATAAGTCCCACTTGAAAAAACATTCATGGTAACCGACAGACCACGTCGGCCATGCTAAATGTTGCGTGACTTAGTCCACCCGCTTTACAAAAAAAAAAAACGCATTATGAAACCAATTTCGAATTGGCATAATTCTCCCCTTTCATACCATAAGACCGCGATCCAATGATCAACCAGTCACGCGAAGGTATGTCGTCGGGTAACTAACATTCAGGTGAGGAGGTATTTTGCTAATGTGATGGTTCTCTGGAGAGGGAGAAACAGATCGGGGCTGGGATCTGAGGACCAAGACCGCAGTTACCGATCCCAGCCCCAGTTCGAGCCAAACCCTCCGGAGTTCAGGACAACAACCAAAGCCAGACGATCCGCAATGCAATTGGAGGCTGCATCCTCGCTGCCCGGCGTCCGCGCCGACTGGGACGAGCTGCGGCGAGAAGCGCGGCGAATCGAGGGCGATCTCGACGTCCGCCTCTCCTCTTACGCGAAACTCGGAGGTGGGCTGCATCGCGATCCAAACCTTCCTTGTCTTCCTCGTCTCTTTCATGTGCTGATCTCGTTTCTTGTTGCTGACGGCAGTAGGCTACTCGGATCCAAAAAGTCCCGCGAGCGATTCTCACTGGAAGTCGATGGAGATGGAGATCGAGACGCTACTGGCGAGGCTGACCGACGTGAACGAGGCGATGAGCAGGTGCGCCGCTGCGGCTGTGCCCACCACTTCTGTGGCGCAGAAGCTTACCAGGCACAGAGACATCCTTCACGAGTTCGCCCAGGTTAACCACTGATCTATTTCTTTTCTCTATCTTTTTTCTTTTTCCTTTCGAGATTAATACTTCTTCGTGTTGGTAGAATTGTTTGTAGCCGCAGTCGTATGAAACTTTAGATTCGCTTTGCCTGGAATAGTAACCCTAACTGATGAACTAAGGAACAAATGAACTGAATGTTATATTTCGTAATTACAACATTGTGCAACCACTAATAAAGAAAGTGGATTAGAGTGAGGAGAGCTCATGCATTCTTTTGAATTTGAGATGCATTATGACATGGGCACCATTTGGTGAAGATAGTCGCAGAAGAGGTGTATCTTCAAAGAATGCAGGAATGTGGTGGCAGAAGCAAATAGTGATCCAAAATAGGAGTTGCTAGAAAAAAAATGAACGCACTGTAGCTGATGTATTTTTGTGCACTATGGTTGCAAGTTAAGGTTTCAGAAAGAAATGCCTTGTTCATCTCAACAGAAACTCGTGATGGGACAATGTTGCTTTATCAGTAATTTTTCCTTTCTTTATTCTCATTATAGTCAGACTTTAGAAAGATAAGGCTGAGATGATAACATATTTTGACTTTGCTGATATTGCATCTTCAATATCACTTGTTGAGTGGTTCACCAGCTACATTACAATACCTCACTCCTTATACGAGAGCTGTTCTGGCCAAGTTTTTTTATGTATGTTGGACGTTAGGATCCATGAAACCATAGCATAGAAAGAAGATATTTTGTTTAAATATTAATTAAAATTAGTATAAATAAAATATTGGGGTTTAGGATAGAAACAATTGATAAATTCATCTTATTATTGTTTTCATCTTTTTTTCCTTTTGGTATAGTGGAAAAATTGAGGGAAGAGTCATGTACTTCTCTAATTATAGATGTTGCTCTTGAACTTTAATAATTTTTAGACAAATTAAAATTAAGAAAAAAATTGAATTTTAGGATTTTGGTACAGTGGACAAAGTAATTGTCAAATGGAAAGCATCTACTTAACAGGAAGTATTTATGATGATTCTCTTTTTTAATTATTCATAATGGAATAATTATGTCTTGTTCATAAACTTAAAATTCTGAGAAAATTTTCATTCTGGGATTTAGATAAACAAAAGAATAAAATTAAGTTATCTTGGATCCCAAGAGCAAAATCTTGGCTTTAACTGGATTGTCATGGTGGTGTCTTTGATGTGATGCAGATTCTTGTCATGCTGAGTTCATGACCAATCCCTCCGAATCTGAATCTCTACTTATTGACAGCATACAATGTCTTTCATAAATGCTGCTTACATTTATAACTATTAGGCAGAGGACAAAAATCTTTCATAAGGGGAAAGGGGTTGGTTGTCTCAGGGAACACATTGTTCACTTTTGCAACATGCCTATGATATATGTACATTTAAATATTCAAACCAAAATACACAATTGACCAAGGGGAACTGATTATTAATGTCCTTCAGAAGTCCTTGTTCAATTAATGTCCTACATAGTTGAATAGAATCTATCTAGCGTATACTTTTAGGTGTAAACTTGATAGGACCCTAGCAGGGTTGGATCCTACTCAACCAAGAACCAGCTAGTAAAAACCCTGTGAGATTGTAATAAACCCCACCTAGCCGCTTCTATCCTATAAAGAAGCGGTTTATATTTGGGCCTTTGGGCTTACTAGGGGTTTGGAGCCTTATATAAGCATGTATCCTCCATCTCTTTGAGAATAAGATCTATCAACAATTGCAGACATATGATCGACTTCTAGGAGGGTGGAACCCCTATAGCGTTCCAAGGATTGATCCCCCTCAAAGATCAATCTACATATAATTCCTTTGGGGTTCTATCATCTAGTATCAAAGCAGCGATCTTGTTGCTTTTGCTGCCACCCCTAATTTTTCCTTTTTCTCTTCGGAGTAGTTGTGACATTCAAAGATCAATCTCCACTTTTTGTTCCCACTCCAAATAGGCATCTGGATTATTCTTCCCTTGAAAAGAAGGAATTTTAATTTTGATGCTGCCTATGTTTCTGTCCACACCATCAAAACGTCCTCTCATAGTTTGTCTTCTAGGATTAACATCTTGACCAATTAGAGTAACTTGGTCATCATCCACGTCATCGCCACCATCATATTCATCATTGACAAAGGTTGGTTGTCTCCCACGCCGTGGTTCACCTTGCAATCTATTAATTGCATCATCATGCCTTTCTAGATGATCTCTTATATCTCCCATCACTTTGAACATATGTTCAAATTGTTGCTGTGTTGCTTGAACTAAAAGATCATTTGATGAAGAACTCGCTTCTTTATCTTTAGACATGTATACAACCTGAAAAAAAAAAGTTAGAACAACCTCACCAACACTTCCTCACGTGTTTCACTCTAGATTTGATTCACTCCACTCGTGTTTCACACAATTTTTTGCTTTTCTCGATACTGATATTACCATTCTTGCCTTTTACCTCTCTTGTTTTGTTATTTGAGTTCTTAGATTAACTAAGGTATCTAAATAAACAATTCAGATTATGGCAATTCAAAAATAGTGAAATTGGGCAGGTTTAAAAGCAAACAAAAGGTAGGCCAATTTAAAGGTGTGTGCAATGTACTTTCATCATAAGCAAAAACTAGAATTTAAATATCAATTGAACAAAGAAAATTTTTTTGGAATGAAGAAAGATTTCCAAACCGAAATAGGAATTCAAATGAACAAAGATAGAATTCTGTAATTTGCAAGAATTCCTTGAATCCGCAATTTTTTTTTTAATTCTGATCTCTTTTTTTTTTTTACCTTTGATTTTTCCTCTTTTTTTGACCTTTGATTTTCACTCCTTTTTTTTTTACTTTTTGATCCTTTTTTTTTTTATACTATAAAGTGCGGAATTACAAAGAAGAATAGTAATAACACAAGAAGCACAACAATGAAGATGAAGGAAGAACAATAATTATATATATTGTCCAAAAAGAAGAAGAAAAAGAAGAGAAAAGGAAAATATAAAAGATAGCAAATAAATGGATACGCAAACCTCAAACTTGAGCCAAGCTCTGATACCAAATGATGGAAATCATCAACTTAGCAACCATACACCCTGATAACTAAAGAGCTATGATACATATGAAATTCAAATTGACCCCCTCCAACGAATTAAAACAAGATGGATCATTCAAGATTGAAGTTAGGGAAACTATTCTAATCACTTTATCAATGAAAATTTATTGAAATAATTAGAACATTACTTTGATTCCCTTAAAAAGTCACAAACTAAGAAGCTTGATAAGTTGAAAGGAAAAACAAAAATTTTTGGGTTTTGAACCCTATAAGCAGAAAAGCTTGATAAGTTCCAAAGTTCATGCAAGAACTTAAAAACAAAACACTCACCGGTGTTGAAAGTTGAATATACTTCTGAATTGTATTCCTTACAAAGGGAGTCAACTTTGTTTATATAGTACAAAGGCCAAGTACAAAGGGAATGAATCCATTAAATACATTAAATGATATTCATATTCCTAATGCATGAATGTAGATTACTTATGAATCTACCTTGAATTTATTTGAATGATTATTCATGAATAAGCCCACAATTCCTAATATGGTCTAATATGGCTGAATGACTTTTATTCTTCAAAATGGGCTAAAAATTCATCATTCTCTCAGGCTGGACTTTCTCTTCACGATGTGGACTTATTTGAATCAGGTTGACTATTTTAGACTCTTCTTGTATCCATAGAACCTTGACCAAGTTTTAACAGCTTGCTCATTCCAAATGCCTTACAATAAACAAGTTAAGGCTTCTTTCATCCTTTTAGCTTTAGCTCTTGTCATTGGTCCTCCATGAATAGTTAAAGGGTCTTTTGGCAGAATTATAATCAACTTGCTCAATCATATCACTATTAGATCACAGAGCGTATTGGAGTCGTAGCGTACAAACTTAAATTGTATAAGGATGCCAAAATTCACCTTGTCTTCCACGTGTCATGTCTGAAACCCAAGTTAGGAGAACACGAGTCACCCCAGATCCAACTGTCCAACATCACTGATGATTGAGATATTCAAGCCCAACCACAATGTCACGGACAAACTTCTAAACAGGATGTTTGATGTAATGCTTATGTATGTCCGTGTCTTTTGGTATGTTCATGCTTTGTACAGCATGTAGAGGGATGGCCGAAGGCTTAATAGTCCCATTTTAGTTAGGTTGGTGGCCGCTTTAGGCTTGTAAATAAAGGTTGTGTCATGTGGACACGTGTGAGAGATTTTCGGTCTATAATGGACCATTTTACCCTTTGTTGTGCAACTGTTCGGAGCTTGTAAAGTATGTTTGTAATTTGCATTGTCTATAAAGTGTTTTTCGGAGATGTTTGCTTGTGGATCCCGAGTGAGGCGTTTTCTCTATCCTGTTCTCTCTTTTGTGGGTCCTAAGGGACCATGGGAGGCTTCGGGAGGTTGACTTTTACGGACGGACACGCAAGGGTGCCGCACGACTTAGGCAAAACCAGCTAAGTCCGTGACAGATGGTATCAGAGCGGGATAAGCACTCATAGAAACACTTAGCATGCAAACGTGGGGGACCTAGCGGGGCTGCGTTGAGGGCAGTCAGCACACGCGCGACCATTTGGGGGAAAACGGGCATGGAGATGTAGGGAAAAGGAGTCGCTCCGAGGAGCGGGCATCTGAGATTGGCATTCAGAGGAATAACCAACCCTTCACGCAAGAGGCACCACGAGAACAGACAAGCTTGGAAGAATGCGGAGCGCACAAAGGTTGGGATGGCTGAGTTTGAGCTACGGCTTAACGTTGACAACCATACTTGATGGTACTCAAGACAAGCGAGGCGCTTGGTAAAGGATGAGACCATCCAAGGTGAAATGAGTTGCTCAGCGACCGAAAGAGTTATGCAAAGCTCACAGAGGTGAGGGGAATTGCTAACTCAAAGAATTCGGTACTCATGCATGGGCTTGTATGCGGACGATGGAATGTTCGCGGCCATCCCAAGGCGACCGAAACTCGGCGCCATGGAGCATTGAAACTTTCTCTTCGGCATGTGAAGGATACGTCCGTAGGAGGCTGAAGTGTGCAACGAGTTCAGCATGTTGCTAGGCCTTGAGTGGTGCAGCGGGGGCTGTATTGACGTGGAGTCGCAATCTAGCAAGTGTGTTTGCAGGAGGCAGAACAATGCACAGTTTGTTCAGCAAATCGGAGTAGTCCAAGGGGATGGTGGTCTCTGAAACGAAGAGAGATGTTGCTCCAACGGGACAGTTATCCAGGAGGGATATGTCCCGGCTCTCTAGAGGGAGAATCATGTGGGACGGACCTCACAAGTTGAGGAGGAGTACCTCAACAAATAACAACTCCACGAAGCTCAATGGACTGAGCAAGCGGCGAGGAGTCGTTGCATAATCTCGCTTGAGAGAATGCATTGGTGGATGCATTGCGAGATCAAGTGGGAGAGCGACCCAAAGCAACACAAATGAAGGCACACTTGGAGTCGATATGGAGATCAGACTCAAGGGAGGGCTGACCCGTGAATGGTGGGCACAAGGGCCACTATCAACTCAATGCAAAAACGAGGAGCGGAGCAACTTGGGTGTAACTTAGCGAAGTACCCAAGCTGCATGAAGGGAACCAGTATAGAAGATGAAACATGGAGTGGAGGCATAGTGCTTTCCTTGGACAGAGGTCAAGGATATGAACTCTTGTAGAGGCAAGAGCAGGATCATGTTGTTCCATGGGTCATTCATTCTGACGGAGCGGACTTATCTTGCATGGTGTCAAAGACGAAGAGAGCTTCTGGGCACATGCACCTTATCTCGGAGGAGCATTTGATGGAGGAACTAAGGCGACTCAATTTGCAGAGGCGAAGTTGGGTTCATCAGCATATGGGGGCTGGGTTCCACCGAGGGAAAAGTTCGAATGCAAGTACCAGTGAGTCCCATGGGAGGGACTTGATCATGCAGAGGTATGATTGAAGCAGCTGGAGAGTTAGACTGTTCTAGAGCTTATATTCGCTTAAGGGAGCCCGGCAAGTTAGAGGACATGGTCGAGTAAGCGAACGTAGCTACCAAGGAAGCTAAGGAGAACAGAATCGGTGCAAACCCTACAACGTGATGGCAAAGGCCATACATGAGAGTTGCAGTCTGTCTTTCCATCGACTAAAGGGAGCTGCTTGGAGAACACAGAGGTGTTGAAGCAGGGGGTCGAAAGGGGCGAGGAAGCGACGACGAGTCCAGAGGGACTTAGCTACCCAAAATCAAGCATCAGTTAAAATGGAGGTGGACTCGGAGGAGTGCCACAGAGGCATATCTATTGATTGTGAAGAAAAGGGATACAGATGCGAGGCGACGGATAGTAGTGCCATGGGCATGGCAGCGCCATGGTACCGCAGAGGTGGGACTTCCGTGAAAGTCATTGATCCCTTGCTCTCATGGAGGGAGAGCGCTTAGTCATGAAAGGGGCCGAGGAGGTGGAGTATGCAGAGGCAAAGTCTAAGTACCGAGACAAGGCTGAAGGGCAGAGACCAAGGAACTTCGTAAGATCGGTGTCAATGAGTTTCTCATCAAGATAGCCGAAAGTGAAGGACTTCGGGTCATGCAATAGTGCACGACCAAGGAACGAAGCAGGCAGTACGCGGTGCTGTACCTTCGCTACTCAGGGGAGTAGGCGGCAGGGTTGATGGAGAAGACAGTACAATCCCAGAGGCGACCAAATCTATTAGAGAATTAATTACTCTAAGTTGGGGTGAAAACTTCCTGCATTCCAGAAGTTCGATGACATTGAGAAGGTGAATCACAGTAGCTAACTCAACGCAAGGAGTGCAAACACTTCAAGTGCTTCAGAAGTGTGAGTAAAGAGCAGGCGAAGGCCAGTAACCAGCTCGATGCATGGAGTACAACCTCGAGGAGGCGGGCGAAGTCAAGTAACCATTGCCTTCTTAACTCTTAAGAGAATGGGCGAAACCGAGTACCCCAATTCTCCTATCTATCCAGCAGAGGAGCTCTGCATATGTTCAAAGACCCTTCGAAGATAATGGAAGACAATAGTTATCAAATCCTCACCAACGGTGATCAGTGTTACTGAGAGTAGATTGTCCGCTTCATTTCCCAACGAAATGCCAATCGAAAGTGGAAGTGATGCGAACCTACTTGGATGTGACAACTAAGTGAAAGAAGAGTCAATGAGCAAATTTTGTGGAGGAAGGACCAAAAACTTCGGAAGTTTGCGAGACGATGCTCGTTAAAGCTCCAACAAGCATCCACCTAGTTCAAGCAGCATGAGGCATTTGAGAGACTGACGCAGTAAGTATGGTCTTTTCCTTCATCTAGAGGATCCGCAGGAATCAACAGGGATCAACACAACTTAGCCAACCCCACACTAGAGTCAGAGTCATTGGCGAGTTGAAGCAGCATGGCGGATCAAAGGTTCGACTACTCAAAAACAGCAGCGGAGAGCAGCTGGGAGCCAAGAGACGCATTGTAGCTGGAGCAGAAGATTGAAGACTCAGCAAAGGCGAGGAGTTGCATTGTCGACAAAGGCTTCGACGAGACGTCGAAGGAATAAGTGGGGGAGAATGTCACGGACAAACTTCTAAACAGAATGTTTGATGTAATGCTTATGTATGTCTGTGTCTTTTGGTATGTTCTTGCTTTGTATAGCATGTAGAGGGACGGCCGAAGGCTTAGTAGTCCCATTTTAGTTAGGTTGGTGGCCGCTTTAGGCTTGTAAATAAAGGTTGTGTCATGCGGACACGTATGAGAGATTTTCGGTCTGTAATGGACCATTTTACCCTTTGTTGTACAACTGTTCAGAGCTTGTAAAGTTTGTTTGTAATTTGTATTGTCTATAAAGTGTTTTTCGGAGATGTTTGCTTGTAGATCCCGAGTGAGGCGTTTTCTCTGTCCTGTTCTCTCTTTTGTGGGTCCTAAGGGACCATGGGAGGCTTCGGGAGGTTGACCTTTCCGGACGAACACGCAAGGGTGCCGCACGACTTAGGCAAAACCAGCTAAGTCCGTGACAACAAGCCATCCTCGATCACAAAATCGCGTTGTGTCGCCGACGTCCCTCTACTGAAGTACTAGTGCATTGGAATAATTTACCACTCGAAGACGTCACATGAGAATCATATGAGGAGCTGAAGATCCGGTTCACTGAGTTCATGGAACCTCAGCCATAAGGACAAGGCTGATTTGGAGAGGGCGGGCTTGATAGGACCCTAGCAGGGTAATAAAACCTTGTGAGATTGTAATAAACCCCACCTAGCCGCCTCTATCCTATAAAGAAGAGTAGCTAGGGTTTATATTTGGGCCTTTGGGCTTCCTAGCCGTCGCCCCCCTTTTACTAGGCTGGTTGGTTAGGGTAGAGAGCAAAAGGGGTAACTCATTTAGGAAGCAGCCCCTAGGGCTAGGGTTTGGAGCCCTATATAAGCATGTAGCCTCTATCTCTTTGAGAACAAGATCTATCTACAATTGTAGACATATGGCCCTTAAAGATCAATCTACATAGAATTCCTCTGTGGTTCTATTAAAACTGCCAGTTGTAAAAGATTAATCCTGATTTTAAACAAGAAAATTAATCCTGTTTAATCTTGACTTTTAGATAAGAAAATTCATATTAAATCATATTCTAGTGGATTTATCAAGATGTAATTCATAATAAGCTACTATAATCATTCTTTTTATTCTTGATCTCGCCTATCTGGTGAATTCCAGTCACTAGTGCGTGGTTGTTCTATAAATTTTCATGTACAAGAGGCATACGAAAGGAAAGAAACAATAAGAGGAAATGAAAGCAGCAAAAAGACAATAAAAATAAATGCAGAGAAAAATACTGAAATAAGTGAAGTGTAGGGTAGAACATGGGCTAAAAAAATACAAATAAGAGACCAATAAATTAATATAACATCGCAGATGCATGTATTAGCTACCTTTTTCTGTCACTTATGAATCTAGAGAACTAGAGAGAAGGCATATACAGTTCTTCTCTAGATGGAACCTAAGCTTGGAAATAGGAAATGACATTGGAACCTTGTCTAAGGACATTATGTGAAGGTTGCAAATATATCTTGGTTCAAGTTATCTTATCTCATGATCAGTTTGGCAGTCTAATGGGACATAAAAGACATGCCAACTTGTATTATGCGGTGATTTTAGAAGCTTTAGTTTGGGATAATTGCTCTAACTTATAAATTGCTTGCTAAACTAGCAATATCAACAGTTAAGAAAACTGAGGTACTAATTGCCAAGTATGTTGATACCAGTTGGCCAGTACTATTACCCGATATTACCTGTCTAATGATTTGTGGATCAAGGTAAATCAGGCAATAATGATTTGCACCAGCCTATCTCACACTAAGCAACAAATAACATGCCTATTGTCTGGTATTTGGGATCTGCTGAATTTATATTGGTGATATATTTATCCTAATTCATTTCTCCTCCTATCCATTAATAGGTCCATTTCAAGCTGTTGTTTGTCTTCTTTCACTCATCTCCTATGAAGCTTTGGATGTCTACAAGTTAAAGAAACTAGATATTTTAATTTCTTCATTGGCTTTATTTATATGCATCACCTTTCTTGCTTTGACTAGCATGAATTTCATGGAATATATTGTTGGCAACTCATCTCAATTTTGTTGAATGAAAGGATCTTATTGTCCACTAGAACAGCACACAAGCAGAAATGCTAGTTCTCAATCGCCAACATAGTCATTCATATGACCAATCATCACTACCAAACATTTGTCTCCCATCTAAGGGGACCATTCGGGTCCGTACCATTTGTACTACCCCTCTTTGAAATGATCACATTGTCATGTATATTGCCAATTTGATCAACATATGATATAATGTCCTCAATATTATATGACACATGACTCACATCATTCTTGGATTTGAAACTCATAATATAGGTATAAGTATTTCCTGAGGATGCATGAAATTATTTTAGTATTGGGGGGACAACAGGGCATCTATCATATATATGTTGTTAACTTATATGATTATCAAAGTTTATAATCCTATTCTCATGTCTATGTTTTTTTTTTTCACGATATAGGTATGTAAAAATTCAAAGTGAGGTCAAATACATATAAAAAATTGGAAAAGAACTGGTCTAGTATTAGTACTGGTTAGTGTCGGTGGTACCAACCCAAACAAACACATGTTACAGGTTTTTTATTGTATAGCCAACCAATATCAATGTTGTGCATCTATCAGCATCAACTCTGTATTTGAATCCTTGCTATTGGCTTTTTCAGTTTTTATTTATGTTCATTATGTTGGTGAAATTTCTAGCAATAAGCCCTACCTGGTAAACGAAGAGGTTGAGTCTATACATTTTTGCAATAGTGACAATCCTTGTTACCTTTAGGTTTTAGCAACTGCAGTGAAAAAGCTTCGCAAACATGACCAACTTCTTCTTTGCTGGAATTTCTTGGGTCTTAGTATGACACTAATTTGCCTCATCTAAGAGCTTGCTTAACTAACATTATGATGACGATAATAAAATGCTTATTAATACCCAGAAACTATCAATATGGGGTTCCTATATGAAAATTGTGCTATCATTAATGCGGGATATGTCAAGGCAATGATTTAAAAAGCGTTAGGCGCCCAAAGGTGCTAAGGTCCAAAAACGCCCGAGGCGCTAGGCGCTCGCCCAAGCGAAGTGAGGTGCTAAAATATAAAAATATATAATATAATTAATAATATAATTATTTAAAATTTTAAATAAAAATATGCTATTAAATTAAGAAAATCTAAGATACAAAATCAAAATGTCACATTAACAAAAAGTTTTAAAATTCAAAATAATATATTATTAATCTAATAAATACAAATACTATTATTAGTATACTATTAATAGCAAGGTATGCATTTCCGTACCGTACCGGTGTTTCGAAGTTGGCTCGGTACTGTATGGTACCGGTGTACCGAACAATTTTATATATTTTCTTTATACTGTAGCACTGCTGCACTGCTACAGTATAATACTGTAGCACTGTAGTAGTACCGGACGGTCTGCGTACCGGTATGCCGTCGGACCGGTACGTACCGCTCGTATCGGGCGGTACCATTTGGTACTGCATACCATGGTTAATAGTATACAGAAGGAGAAGAAGGAAGAGGAGTGTAAGGGGGTGCTAACTGAGAAAAGAGGAAGCGGGAGCGGGAGCGGTGACAACGGCAGCGACAGCAAGAGCAGGAGCGGCGAGCGGCAGCAGTAGCGAGCAACGACAGTGGCAGCAGTAGCAAGCAGCGGCAACGGCCAGCAGCGGGAGCGGCGACAGTGGCAGCGGTAGCGAGCGACAGCGGCGAGCAGCGGGAGCGGCAGTGGCAACGAGCAAGGTTAAGGTTGGGTTGCGACTAGTTTAACCCAACGCTCGCTCGAAGCGCCCAACGCCTGGGCTCGGGCACTCGCCTCTTTGAAGTGCGCCACCTGGAAGTGAAGCGAGGCGCTCGGGCCTCGCCTCGCCTCGCCCGAGCGCCTTTTTAAATCACCGTGTCAAGGTAGCTTGTATCTTATTTATTTCCGACAATTTTTTCCTTGTACCTCTTTCTTAATTGCTCCTGCGATTTGTCAAGACAGATGCTGTGGTAGCTGTAACAATATATCATACTGTAGGATCAATGATAGGAGTAGGCTATCTTGGTGTATTTAGAAGTGAGTCGTATAACATGATATACTTTTTTGACCAAATCAGTGATTTTATGAGTGTTATTATGTAATGTTTCTTTCCCATCCATTCTTAAGCATATCCTTAATTACTATTTTCATCTACGAAGTTTTTTTTTCTCTTTTTCATCATTTTTTCCATTTGTCAGGAGTTCAAGCGCACAAGGGGGAACATAATGTCAATGAGGGAGCATGCTGAGCTACTTACATCAGTACGCAATGACATTAATGAATACAAGGTATCTCTAAAGTTTCATCTAGAAGACCCAAATTTCCAATGATGAATTTGGCTAACCAATCAAGTGACAAGCAGACATCAAGTAGCTCGCAAGCAGTGCCAAATTTGTTGAGAGAACGTGCAGCTATTCATGGAAGCATTACACAGGTGAGAGAAATTATGTTACATCTGACTAGTAATGATAATTGCATGAAGAAAAATACAAGTTTAATGCATATTCCAGATTGATGAGGTGACCAGTCAAGCTGAGGCAATAAAGGGAGTACTATCAGCTCAAAGAAGCACTTTCGGTGAGATTCAGGGGAAAGTGAAACAGCTAAGTGACAGATTTCCTGTGATCCGCAATCTACTAGGTCTTTGCCTTCTTTCCACAACTTTTCAATAACCATCATAACAAAACTAAATGTGCAAAATGGTTTCAGTTAACATGCTTCTTTTGCATATGACTTATATGATAGATCATGCATGACTATACATGCCAGCAGACGTGATAAACATGTCAAAATTTTTTCTGATGTTCAAAGAGATTGGATCCTTAGATAAGCTACACTTAAGCTTCAATATAGTTATTGGTGTGAGATTTTTTGTCATATATATTTTCATATTCTATTTCAGGTGTATCTAACTATAGAATTAAGTTAATGTTAAATGAACTATTAAATATATTAATGAACACATATCATTTCTATCTTCCACAGTCATGCAGGTTTACTGGTATAGCTTATGATGTTATCTTGATCTTATCTTCACAGGAATGATAAAGAGGAAGAAGTCCAAGGACACAATCATTCTCTCTGCTGTTATTGCAGGATGTACATTATTTCTCATCATTTACTCGATCTCCAAGTGATGATCTCAAAATTATGTTTTGCGCCCAACTTCTAGAAAGGTAGCATGTTTTTTATTGCCATTAATCTATTCAGTTTGTGTAAAAATTTTGATGGTCTGACAAGTTAGGACTGCCTTAAGTCATAAATTTTCTGCTGGTTTAGTGTCTAACTTTCCAGTTTTCTAGTCCCTTTGATTTAAAGAAAGGATATTTTTATGCTTATTAAGTACTCAAGTGGGTTTTGAAGTGGTTATTTTGGAAGTTTTATCATGGTGTAGAGGTCCAGTACATGAAGAAAAAGCTCTTGCAGGATCTCACCTGTATGCACAACATAGTTCTATTGAGGCTTTTCCTATTAAAATGGGTTCTTCTTCACCCACTAGCATCTAATTCGATTCCATTTTATTTTTTATCATGCTATATTTTATGTTTCAATATGCTTATAATGTCTCGTTCCAAATTGTTTTCAACGGCATCTGTTTGAATTAACAAAGGAAATTCTGTCGAAATGACTTAGTTTGTCCTAGTATAATTTAACAACCAGTTGGGGGCATATGTTACATTGGACCTTCCTCTGTAGCGACCGTCTCACTGTTATAGCTGACCTCGTCTTCCAGAAATTTACAATCTAAAAGAATACAGTTGCCATCAAAAGATCAACTAATAAAAATTGTCCTTCATTTTTTTAGTTGATACTGGTGTTAACCATCAATATTTAACTTTACCATGTGCTGGCTTTTCCTCAAGAGACCAAAATTTGATTTATCCCACGATCAATCCCTAGATGTATTACATTTGAAATGAAAGTAACTGTTTTACAAAAAAATAATATATGGAATGATTTTAACGATGTGGAAAACTTGTTGTACATTTTTACCTTCATATCTTTCATTGTCATTAGTTCCAGATGTTACCTAACCTATTTTTGAAAAATATATTTGGAATCAGTAATATTTCAAGTTTAATGGACATATGGTAATTGCCATATTAAAATTTGGGACTAAAGAAAAGAAGTAGGACTAAAAGGTGCTTAAAAAAAATAAAAATTAGCTTATAAGTGTGTGTATATATATATATATGTGTGTGTATGTATATGAGTATATATGTGTATGTGTATACATATATATGTATACAAATATATATATATATATGTATATATGTATATATGTATATATGTATATATATATATGTATATATGTATATATATACATATATATATATTTGTATTCATATATATGTATATATATATATACATAAATATATATGTAAATATATATATATATATATATATATATACATATATATATATATATCTATATATATACATATATATATATACATATATATACATATATATACATATATATAAATATATATACATATATATAAATATGTATGTATGTATGTATGTATATATATATATGTATGCATATATATATGCATATAATGCATATATATATATATATATATATATATATATGTATGTATGCATATATAGCTATTAGTAACGAGTCCTGTTTTTGTAGTAGTTACTTGGCTAGCACTCCACTCCATTATTGTCGTAGTAGCTTGTAGCCCTGAACAACCCTAAAGACGATCAAAGAAAGTAAGAAAGAAGAATACGATTATAGGAAAATATGCACTATAACTTCCCTTATTCTTAACTTGTCCCCCGGAAAGTAAGTCTTGTTGTAGCACCATCAATTCTGTGTCAGCACGAAGAAAGGTATGCCTGTGTGAGCAGAAGATATGCTCCCGCGGGTCATTGGACATCGACACAAAGTATTCATTATTAAAGTAAAAACACATAGTCCTTTAGTAGCACCTATCAACTTATCCTCTTCTCTGGAACGAGAGAATAACCCATTCTCTTTATTTATCACTACATAGTAGTCGGGGCGGGGACCATCTCTCATTCATCTCTTCGTGAGGACCATCTCTCATTCAGAAGCCCTATGCTTGGAAGTCAGTCTTGTTGTAGCACCGTGAATTTTGTGTGAGCTGAAAGGTATGCTCTATCTTTTCTTTGTGAGCCGAAAGGTATGCTCCGTCCCCGGTTGGAATCTCTCATTCATGGAGTTGCAATCAATAGGTTTAGGTTCGCGGCACTACTTTTTTTAATTCTAAAATTACTTTATCAATTGCCTTCTAGTAACAATGTCTTTCTATTTCATTAGCTAAATCAGGTTCAAAAGGACAACTTCTATATCGATTTTTTGGATCCAAAACTTTTTCATTGAACGATATATCTATGGATTGGGGTGTCCCCGTATTGGTTTCCTCTTTTCTTACCGAACTAGACCTTTCATCGCCAACACACAATGCAAACTATCTCTCCATGGGCTTTCTTTTCTCATTATAATATGGATATTTCTTTTCTTATTATAATATGGATATTTACTTTACTTCAGGTTATTATTATACGAGAACATATTATCAATAGTACCATTACATTATTAGCATCGAAACCGAGACTTCTCTCTATGGCACCTTACTCTACTTGTAGCTAGGTCACCGAACTCTTACTTATGATATGATCGGACGGACCTTTTCTTTAGCATTGAACCATTACATTAGGGACATATAAAACACACCCATATTGAACTAAGTAGTCAAAGAATCCATTAATTTAAATGAACTTAATACGACATTGAAGTAATAGAGATACGAATATCATAATGATAGAAAGAAGTTTCAGAGTGACCCTCGTTAAGGAAATGGAGGCGTAACTGTTAGTTTGGCAAGTCCCATAGTCCCACATCGGGAAAATCAGACTTGTTGTCTCGTCTTGTAACTATAAATAAGGGCCTGGGCTTTGAAGTCAGATGCACCACAAGAGGTACCACAAGTGGCACCACAAGAAAAACCTAAGTGTTTGCTTTGGTTTAAGTCCATACTCAGTTAAATAGTTTGGACTTATAGTTTGGTTTTTTTTGTTTAGTATTTTCGGGTGTTTTATGGCCTAGGAACATCTTCCTAAGGCATTTGTAATTGTCCCTCTTTTGCAGTAGTAATTTGCTCCTCTTTCGTCCATGGATGTAGGTCAAAGTCAATTGACCGAACCACGTATATCTGGTGTTCTAGTGTTCTTGTCTCGTTTTTATTCTTTCTGTTTTATTGTCTTGTTGGGTTGCCAAAATTACCTTGTGGTAAATTTCTTGGGGCTAGCTCTAACAAACTAGTATCAGAGCCTGGTTCTGGGATCTTTTGGCAACGATGACAATAACAAAGATTGTTGTCGAGAAATTCGATAGAAATATCAACTTCGGCTTGTGGCAACTCAAGATAGAGGCCATTCTGGTTCAAGACGGAGTTGATTTGGTACTACAGGGAGCCGAGAGCATTCCAGATGATATGTCAAAAGAAGAGCTTGCGGGTATGGATAAGAAGGCCCGATCAAGCATCATTCTAAATCTCTCTGACGAGGTTTTACGGGAGGTAGCTACGGAGACTACGGCTAAGAGCATGTGGGACAAGCTTAAAGCCATGTAGCCATGTACATGAAGAGGACAGTGGAGAATCGTCTCTACTTGAAGCAGAGTCTGTATATGCTTCGGATGATTAAAGGTACATCTATACTCTCGCATCTTGATAAGTTTGATTCTTTGGTTATGGATTTGGAGAATATAGATGCAAAAATTGATGATGAGGATAAGGCTTTTTTACTCTTGTGTTCTCTTCCCCAATATTTTAAGCATTTCTGTGATACTTTGATTTATGGAAAAGAAACAGTTTCTTATCAAGAAATTAAATCTGCACTGAAATCTAAGGAGCAGATAGACAGGAATATCACTGGGGAAAGTAGAGAGAATCAGACTGAGGGTCTGGTTGTTAGGGGGAGAATGGATAAAAGAGAATTTGATAGTAGTAGATCTAAATCTAGATCTAAATCCAGACATAGAAATTTGGAATGTAGATATTGTCATAAAATGGGGCACATTAAATCTGATTGCTTTAAATTGAAAAATAAATTAAAGCAAAAGAAAAAATTTGTTGAAAAAACTACTGAATCCGCTAAAGTTAGTGTAGCAACCGATGAGATTGTTGGAAATATTTTTTCTGCTATTGATGACAGGACGAGGTCTAAAAATGAATGGATTTTAGATTCAGGTTGTTCTTATCACATGTGTCTCAATAGGGATTTGTTTTCCACATATGAATCTTGTAATGGTGGAATTGTTTTGATGGGCAATAATGCCGCATGTGATGTTGTTGATAGAGGTACAATCCGAATTAAAATGCATGATGGTATTGTGAGGACGCTCACTAATGTTAGACATGTTCCTGATTTAAAAAAGAATCTCATCTCTTTAGGCACCCTAGAGGCCCTTGGGTGTAAATACACAGCTGAAGGTGGAGTTATGAAAGTTTCTAGAAGTGCCCTTATTGTTATGAAAGCTTGTAGGTCTGGTAGCTTGTATATTCTGTAGGGAACTACTGTCACAGGTTCGGTTGCAGTTTCGTCATCATCATTGTCTGATTCTGACATCACCAAATTATGGCATATGTGTTTGGGTCATATGAGCGAAAAAGGTTTGAGCATATTGAGCAAAAGGGGTCTACTTTGCGGACAGAGTACTAGGCCACTTGATTTTTGTGAACACTACATTTTTGAAAAGCAGAAAAGAGTCAGCTTCACTTCTCCAGCAGTTCACAAAACGAAAGGTACTCTTGACTATATTCATTCAGACCTTTGGGGTCCAGCTCATGTTCAATCTAAGGGTGGTGCCAGGTATATGTTGACTTTCATTGACGATTATTCCAGGAAAGTTTGGGTTTATTTTCTGAAGCATAAAAATGATGTTTTTCTAACATTTAAACAATGGAAGGCTTTGATTGAGAAACAAACAGGTAAACAGATTAAGCGGCTTCGAACAGATAATGGCATGGAATTTTGTGAAGGTGATTTTGAAGAATTCTGCAAAAATGAAGGAATCGTTCGGCATCGCACTGTTAGGATGACGTCTCAGCAAAATGGTGTGGCCGAACGTATGAACAGAACACTCTTGGAGAGAGCAAGGTGTATGATCTTAAATGCAAGGTTAACAAAGGACTTTTGGGCAGAGGCGATTAATATGGCCTGTTACGTTGTCAACTGCGCTCCTTCTACAGCACTTAACTTTAAAACTCTGGAGGAAGTTTGGTCAAGTACTCCTGCTGATTATTCTGATTTAAAAATTTTTGGGTGTCCAGCATACATGCATGTAAATGAAGGAAAATTAGAGCCTCGGGCTAAAAAGTGCATTTTCCTTGGGTATGCTTCTGGGGTGAAAGGATACAGATTATGGTGTTCTGATCCCAAATCCCCAAAATTTATAATCAGTAGAGATGTTACTTTTGATGAATTATTTATGTTATCTTCAAAAAAAGATTCTACTAGTTGTACAAATGATAGTGCGCAGAAGCAGGTGGAGCTTGAGATTGGTAGTTCAGATTCTTTTAAGTCGAACTCTTCTACTCAAAGAATGCCAGTAGATGGTCCCGAGTCTACTGACGCAGATGATCCAGAGGAAGAGCAATATTCCATAGCCAAGGATAGACCACGGAGAGATATTCGACCACCACAAAGATATGCAAATTTGGTTGCATATGCTTTGTCTGTTGCAGAAGAGACGAGTGAAGTTGGTGAGCCTACTTCCTACTCAGATGCAGTTTCTTGTGATAATTCCGCTAAGTGGTTGATTGCGATGAATGAAGAAATTGAGTCTCTCCATCGGAATAGAACTTGGGATCTTGTGAAGCCGCCTTCGGGTAAGAAAATTATTGGATGCAAATGGGATACCATTGTTGAGGGAAAGGTCCTTGTTCAGAAAATTCATACGAAGGACAATCCAGCTGATATGCTTACGAAGCCTCTTCCGGTTTACAAGTTCAAGCAGTGCTTGGACTTGGTTGGTGTTCATTGTTGGTGATTGCCCGTTGAGGCTTTTGTGAAGAAGGTGGAGCAAGTTTTGTTGGGACATGCCAAGGTGGAGATTTGTTAGTTTGGCAAGTCCCATAGTCCCACATCGGGAAAATCAGACTTGTTGTCTCGTCTTGGAACTATAAATAAGGGCCTGAGCTTTGAAGTCAGATGCACCACAAGAGGTACCACAAGTGGCACCACAAGAAAAACCTAAGTGTTTGCTTTGGTTTAAGTCCATACTCAGTTAAATAGTTTGGACTTATAGTTTGGTTTTTCTTGTTTAGTATTTTCGGGTGTTTTATGGCCTAGGAACATCTTCCTAAGGCATTTGTAATTGTCCCTCTTTTGCAGTAGTAATTTGCTCATCTTTCGTCCGTGGATGTAGGTCAAAGTTAATTGACCGAACCACGTATATCTAGTGTTATGGTGTTCTTGTCTCGCTTTTATTCTTTCTGTTTTATTATCTTGTTGGGTTGCCAAAATTACCTTGTGGTAAATTTCCTAGGGCTAGCTCTAACAGTAACTACCACTAGCCGCTACACATTATACGTGGCTTAGCAGTTACTTGTTGGGCATTCATTGAAGGAACCAGTATCAGAATATAAGGCATTGATTGAAGGCACCAATATAAGAATATAAGTAATTGGTAAAATACTTTTAAGTTGGGAGCGATAGAGAGAAACTAATAAGCATTTAGGTCAAGGGCTGAGGAGTTACATAAAATAAAGGCAGGCTAACAACTATGCTAGTAAGCTCAACTAGACCATAGATCTTAAGGTAAGGAGCCCGAGCCTGAGAGGCGCGAAAGGCACGATTCCGACTTGGCACCGATGTTAACTAACAAGGCTTGGATCGATGTGAACTAATAAGGCTTTTTTCCTCTTTCGGTAGTTGTAAGGCTTGGTTTACTAGGTTTAGTTAATAGAGAGAGTAGTGTTTTGTTCTTAATTTATTTTCTTCTTTTTCTTATGGTCGGTTAGCTGAGTCAGTCTTATCAGTACTGGTGATATTCCCACTTAATAGATTGGATTGCAAGTAGTACCAGGTAAAGTATTAGAAGCACCAATTATAGGGAGTATCCATTTTTCTGACCTCTACTCTCCTCGAGCCTTTAGCCATCACATTATTCTTTACCATAACTAGAAATTTCGAGGCGTTAAGTATTGCCAGCACTAAGGTACGAATTGTTGAAAAAAAATCTATTAAAGCGGAATAATTCTTTTTCCTCGTTGTGTATCAAAATAGGTTCCTCATCAAAATACCAACTTTATATCCAAATATAAATATCAACTAACACAGCATAAACAATAGAGCAATTAATCAATCACATAATGAGACCAAATCTTTTAATGTGGAAAACCCAATGTGGGAAAAACCACGGGACCATAGTTCACCTCAAACTTTCACTATCAATCATAATGATAACAGGTTTATAATAAATCTTCTCTAGAATAACTAGAGGATCATAATAACATCAACAACATAGATCTTGGCTCTAGCATATCATCATATAGGATGGATCTCTTCAAAAGAGATTCTAGGTTTCACAAAATGGATATAGCAGGAAAGTACCTCAGAGAGGGTTGTTAGGATCGGAGCGGCACTAAGAGGGGGGGGGGGGTGAATTAGTGCAGCGGATTAAAACTTCGATTTTAACAAAATCTTTCGTACGATAAGAACGGAACTTGAAAAGTTTAACTTGAAAGCGTATTCTTAAAGTTGCGCAGCAAGGGTAATAAGGAACTAAAGCAGTAAGAAGATTTACAGTAATATAAATGACAATAATAAAATGCAAACCAGAGATTACGTCGATTTTTAGAGTGGTTCGGTCAAATAACCTACTCCACTTGCGATGCCCCTCTTCGATGAGGCTCCCACCTTCCACTAACAAATCTCTTGAAATGGAAGGGTAAACACCCCTCTTACAACCTTTTACAAGTAGTTCAACCTCTTACAAATTTTCAATAAGAAAGAAGGAGGAGAACTCTCTAGCAAATTGAAAACAAGACTTGCTAAGACTTTCTAAGAATTTTCTCTCAATCAAAATGCTTCTCAAAAGTTGTCATCTCAACTGAGATTTGAGGGGTATTTATAGGCCTCAAGAGGATTCAAATTTGGGCTCCAAAATTTGAATTCTCTTAGGGTTTCCGATGCTGGAGGTGCCACCGCCCAGCCAAGCAGTGCCACCGCCCAGCGCTCGGGTGCTAGGAGGTGCAACCGCCCAGCCCAGGAGGTGTCACCGCCCAGCTCTCGGGTGGGCGGTGCCACCGCCTGGCTCTCCGATTTCACTGGTTTGGCTTAATTTTAGCCCAAACCATATCCGACTTTGGGCCCAGTTGGCCCCTAACTAGGATATAGGATTATCTCTTAATCCTAATCCTAATTACAAGTGAACTACATAACAAAAACACATCCTAAGCAAGCTTTCAACCGCGAACGTCGAGTCTTGTTTCGGCGAGCTTTCCGACGAACTTCTTCCGACGGACTCCCATCAAGCTCCCAATCTTGTGATGACTTTAACGAGTAGCCAAGCCTTCTCGGTGATCTCCGTGAACCTCCGACGATCTCTTCGGCGAACTTCTGATAGGTTCCCGATTTCTTCTCGGTTGGTTCCGGCAGCATCTCCGACGATTCTTCGGACTCTTAAACGTCCATCGATCTTGACTCCGGTATTCTTGCTTTGTATTTTCTGGTTATCATAGTTAATCCTGCACACTTAACTCAATAATATGGATTAGATCAATTAACCCATCAATTGATTTCATCATCAAAATTCGAGATTCAACAATCTCCCCCTTTTTGATGATGACAATCAATTGATGACGGAGTTAAACATAACTCCCCCTATCTATATGCCATATTATGAGAAGATGAAAACACTTGAATTTCATCCATTGAATTCAAGCATAAACCGATAAGTTCTAACCGTAGAACTTATCGTTATTCTCATTAAGCAATAGTAAATGTGAAACTTCGATAAAAATTATAAGTCAAATGATATGGGACAATTTTTACTACGATAGGAGATAAAGATTTTCAACATGAATTTCATGATATCGATGTAAGGCATGCTTTCAATATGATCAATCAATCTTGTGATATTCTCAAGGATTTTGCAAGGCATATAAGACATTCATATCACACAAGCTTTTGCAATTCATATAAGTCATGCTATTAAAATGATATAAGTCATCACTTTTCCCCCCTTTTGTCATCAACAAAAAGAGAATGAGACTTGAAGCACATAATTTATCATACAAAGATTTTATCATTGATCATACATAGATTTTATCATTCAAAATTAAGTATGCTAAAATATTTACGCAGAGTTCATCTTAAAGGAAAATTCAGCATTCATCCATATTATCAAATCTCTTCTTTTTATAAATAACAAAAATTGTAGATGTACAAAGAAGAGATTGGGATAAGAAAAAAAATTTTAAGTAGTAACTCCAATAAGTCAAGATCATAATTCGAATACAAATCCATTCAAATTTAATTCGTTAACTTGAAACTCATAATCAAGCCATCAAAATCAATTTCGAGATTCAAAATATCATAAAATCATTAATCTTGATCAGATGGAAGCGGTGTTTGACTCAAGATAGGATAAGATAATTTAACAAGTCACCGAGGAACGGAGAGAGAATGAAAAACTTTACGAAAAATCCATTCAAACAAGTTTATTCTTAGGGACAATTTAATATACCTAATTCCCTTCTAATGAATTCAAATTGGTCTTCATTCAAAGCTTTTGTAAATATATCTGCTAATTGATGCTTTGTGTCAATGAATTCTAGAACAACATCATTGCTAAGGACATGATCGCGTATGAAATGATGCCTAACGTCGATGTGCTTAGTTCTAGAGTGCTGAATTGGATTTTTAGTAAGACATATGGCACTAGTATTATCACATTTTATGAGAATGTTTTTAAAGTGAATTCTATAGTCTTCTAATGTATTTTTCATCCAAATGACTTGTGCACAACATGCACTTGCAACAATGTATTCGGCTTCCGCCGTAGATAGTGCAACTGAATTTTGTTTCTTGGAAGTCCAAGAAACAAGTGCATGTCCTAAAAATTGGCATGTTCCGGATGTACTTTTTCTATCTATCATGCATCCGCCAAAATCGGCATCTACATAAGCTATTAGATCGAATTTTTCAGATTTTGGATACCACAATCCTAAATTTAGAGTTCCTTTAAGATACCTAAATATTCTTTTAACACTCTTTAGATGAGATAATTTAGGATTAGATTGAAACCTAGCGCAAAGTCCTACACTAAACATAATATCTGGTCTAGTCGCGGTGAGGTAGAGTAGACTACCTATCATTCCCCTATATGTTTTTTGATCAAAATTTTCAATATTTTCATCCATATCTAACTTAGTCACAGTACTAATAGGAGTGTTTATTGCTTTTGAATTATCCATGTTAAATCATTTTAACAATTCTAATGTGTATTTAGATTGGTTAAGAAATATACCATCCTTAAGTTGTTTGATTTGTAATCCTAAAAAGAAAGTTAATTCACCCATTAAACTCATTTCAAATTCATGACTCATAGATTTGGCAAATAATTCACATAGTGATTCATCCGAAGAGCCAAAAATGATATCGTCAACATAAATTTACACAATAAGAAAATTCTTTTCAAAATGTTTAATAAACAATGTAGTATCAACCTTGCCTTTGGTAAAATTATTTAAAATAAGAAAGGAACTAAGCCTTTCATACCAAGCTCTAGGGGCTTGTTTCAAGTCATAGAGAGCCTTAGTCAATTTGAATACATGATTAGGAAGAAGAGAATTTTCAAATCCGGGAGGTTGTTCGACATATACTTCTTCGGAAATAAAACCATTCAAGAAGGCACTTTTGACATCCATTTGAAATAGTTTAAAATTATAACTACTAGCATAGGCAAGGAGTATCCTTATGACTTCTAATCGAGCCACGGGAGCGAAGGTTTCTTCGTAATCGATACCTTCTTCTTGGTTAAAACCTTTGGCCACTAATCTAGCCTTGTTTCTAACCACGATACCATTTTCGTCTTGCTTGTTTCTAAAGACCCATTTAGTACCAATGACTAAATGGTCACTAGGTCTAGGAACAAGCTCCCATACCTTATTCCTCTCAAATTGATTCAATTCCTCTTGCATTGCAATAACCCAAAAATCATCTTTTATGGCCTCGTCAATGCATTTAGGTTCGATTTGAGAATGGCAGGCGGCATTAGCACAAAAATTCTTGAAAGAGGAACAAGTTTGAACCCCTTTAGATGTATCCCCTATAATTAGCTCCTTTGGATGAGCATCTATATACTTCCATTCCTTAGGTAAGGAAATTTCGGAAGAAGGTGCATCCAAGTTGCTATTTTGAGGAGGGGGTTCATTCAAATTCAAATTATCAAAACCAAGATCATCATCAAAATCATTTTTCTTTAAATTTGAAACTTCATTAAAAACTATATGAATAGACTCTTCAATTACTAAAGTTCTTTTATTAAAAACCCGAAAAGCTTTAGAAACGGAAGAGTAACCAAGAAAGATGCCTTCATCGGATTTAGCATCAAATTTTCCAAAGGCATCCCTTTCATTTAAAATAAAGCATTTACAACCGAAAACTTTAAAAATAGGAGATGTTTGGTTTTTTGTTATTCCATAATTCATAGGGAGTTTTTGATAAGGATGGTCTTATTAGGACTCTATTCATGATGTAGCAAGCCGTATTTACGGTTTCGGCCCAAAAGTACTTAGGTAAACTATGTTCATTCAACATAGTTCTTGTCATTTCTTGTAGGTTTCTATTTTTCCTTTCAACTACTCCATTTTGTTGAGGATTTCTTGGAGTTGAGAAGTTGTGATTGTACCCATTACTTTCGCAAAAATTTTGAAAGTCACGGTTTTGGAATTCACCACCGTGATCACTCCGAATTGATGAAATCATGAAGCCTTTTTCGTTTTGAGTGAGTTTACAAAATTTAAAGAAACACTTGAAGCAATCACTTTTGTGAGCTAAGAAATAGGTCCAAGTGTATCTAGAGTAGTCATCCACAATCACAAAAGCATATTTGCTTCCACCTAGACTTGTTGTATCAATTGGTCCAAATAAGTCCAAATGGATCAATTGTAATGGTCTAGTGGTGCTAATTTGATTTTTTGGTTTGAAGCTTGTTTTTATTTGTTTGCCTAGTTGACATGCATCGCATACCTTATCCTTAATAAACTTCATATTCGGAATCCCTCGTACTAATTCTTGAGATGAGATTTTAGATATTGTTTTCATGCTTGTATAACCTAATCTCCTATGCCAAAGCCAAGCATCATCATTTACGGCGGAGAAACACATTTCATTACTTAGTTCATCAAGATTGATGGTATAGACATTATTTTGTTTTAAAGCAATCATAGTCATATTATGATTTGATTTTTCAATAATGCACATATTTGATTCAAATCTAACGATATAACCTTTATCGCATAGTTGACTAATACTCAAGAGATTATGTTTTAATCCATCAACTAGTAAAACATCATCAATGGAAAAACTAAATTTGTTACCAATAGTTCCCTTGCCAATGATTTTGCCTTTGTTGTTGTCTCCGAAGGTGACGTACCCTTCTTCTTTGCTAGTGAGCATAGAGAAATGAGATGGATCTCCAGTCATATGTCTTGAGCATCCACTATCGAGATACCATCTCTTGCTCCTAGCTTGTGGGTTTGTCTACAAAAGAGGATGATTTTTAGGTACCCATTTGATTTTGGGTGCCTCAAAAATTGAACCACTAACCTTGTTATTTATTTTTGAATCCTTTATAGTTCCTTTAGGAACCCATATTAATTTTTGTGAACTAATTTTCCTAAATGGACATTTGTAGGCAATATGTCCGGATTTACAACAGAAGTTGCATTTCATATAAGAGGAAACATGTAATGTAGGTCCTTTTATGAAAGTGGTAGGATTTTGATGTAATCCTTTTACAAATCCAATTCCATTTCTATTTGCGATGTGACCCTTGTGTGCAAGGATCATATCTAATCCTTTGCTACCAACCTTAAACTTGTTTAAGGTTTCCTTAAAAAGTAAATTTTCATTTTTTATTGCTTCTAAATGCTCACACTTAGAGCATGGAGGAGTTTGAAGACTATCAAACTTATCTTGTAGCAAAGCATGCTCTTTCTTTAAGATACTTAACTTCTTGCTAACAATTCTACATTCATCAAATAATTCATGAAAAGCGATAGAGAATTCTTCAAAAGATAAATCTTCATTAAATAAATCACATACCTCTTCTTCTAAAGCCATTAGTGCGTAATGAGTAACTTACTCGGTGTTGGACTCCTCTTCTTCGGACGCGCTTGAATCATCCCATGTTGCCTTGAGCGCCTTCTTCTTTGATGTCCTCTTTTTGGCTTGAGGACAATCGTTCTTGTAGTGTCCCGGTTTTTTGCATTCATAGCAAATCACTTGGTCCTTCTTTTGTTCAAATTTATTTTTTATATTATTTTTAAGTTTGTTCTTTCTTAAATATTTTTAAAATTTTTGAGTCAAAAGTGCAATGTCATTGTCACTGTCCTCATCACTTGATGTTCCTTTCAAGTGGTCTTCTTGTGATTTGAGTGCCATATCCTTCCTGTTCTTTGGAAGGGGGTTCTCGAGCTCGTCATGAGCTTGACATGTCATTTCGTAGGTCATTAGAGACCCAATGAGTTCTTCAAGAGGGAATGCTTTAAGGTCTTTGGCCTCTTGAATGGCTGTAACTTTTGGATCCCAACTTTTAGGGAGGGATCTTAAGATTTTAGTTACTAGTTCAAAGTTAGTAAAATTTTTACCAAGAGCTTTGAGTCCATTGATGACATCCGTAAACCGGGTGTACATGTCTCCGATGGACTCACTTGGTTTCATTCGGAAAAGTTCGTAAGAGTGCACAAGGATGTTGATTTTGGACTCTTTCACTCGGCTAGTGCCTTCATAAGTGACCTCAAGAGTTCTCCAAATATCAAAAGCCGAATCACACATTGAAACACGATTAAATTCGTTTTTGTCTAATGCACAAAACAAGGCATTCATAGCCTTTGCATTTAAAGCAAAAACCTTCTTCTCCGATTCATTCCATTCGCTCATCGGAAGAGAAGATTTTTGAAATCCATTCTCAACAATAGACCAAAGCTCAAAGTCCATAGAAATGAGGAAGATCCTCATGCGAGTCTTCCAATATGTGTAATCCGACCCATTAAACAAAGGTGGTCGTATAATAGAGTGGCCCTCTTGCATGCCGGAGTAAGCCATCTCTCTTGGGTATTAAACCAAATTTGAGAGATAACCTCGAACTTCCGATAGGTTCCCGATTTCTTCTCGATTGGTTCCGGTAGCATCTCCGACGATTCTTCGGACTCTTAAAGGTCCATCAATCTTGACTCCGGTATTCTTGCTTTGTGTTTTCTGGTTATCGTAGTTAATCCTGCACACTTAACTCAATAATATGGATTAGATCAATTAACCCATCAATTGATTTCATCATCAAAATCCGAGATTCAACAAGGGTAAACTATAGATCAACACTGTTAGGATTGTAGAGTTTGCTGCAAGGATTCTCCACATAAAATTTGGGCTAAAACTGATAACGTTTGGCCACCGATCGTCAAGCAGAAAACTCAGAAACCTAATCTTTCTCTCTCTTCTTTTCTCTCTCTCTCTTTTGCCGTGTGCTGCCGTCGTTCACACGACATACAAAAAAAACTTTCCTCTCTCGTGTTTTGCCCTATCTCACATCTTTCTCTTTTAATTGTTGAATTGGGCTCAATAGGCCCAATTGTCTAAGCACACATATGGGCTGGACCCAACAATTCTCCCCCTCTAGCTTATATGGTGGGCTGTACTAAGCCCGCTCTTCCCCTACATGATTCAAGCTTCTCCTTAGGCAAAGACTTTGTCAACATATCTGAACCATTGTCATTGGTATGCACTTTTTTCAATTGTAATTCTTTCATCTCAAGCACATCACGAATCTAGTGATATCTCACATCAATATGCTTGGATTTAGAATGGTATGTTGAATTCTTGGAGAGGTGAATGGCGCTCTGACTATCATAGTAAACAGTATATCCTTCCTGTTTCAAGCCTAATTCATATAGAAATTTTTTCATCCATAAAGCTTCCTTGCAAGATTCAGTAATTGCTATGTATTCTGCTTCTGTGATTGATAGAGCAACACACTTCTGTAACTTAAACTGCCAAGAGACTGCTCCTCCTGCAAATGTCATCAAGAATCCCGAAGTGGACTTCCTAGAATCAATATCACCTGCCATGTCTGCATCTATGTAACCTTCGAACATAGGTTCATCACTGCCAAAACATAAACACGACCTGGAAGTACCTCTTAGATATCTTAATATCCATTTCACTGCTACCCAATGTTCCTTTCTAGGATTTGAGAGAAATCAGCTAACAACTCCAATTGCATGAGCTATATCTAGCATAGTATAAACCATAGCATACATCAAACTGCCTACTGCAAATAAGTAAGGCACTCTGGACATTTTTTCTTTTTCTTTCTCGCTTGTAGAACATTGTTTCGAACTAAGCTTAAAATGAACTGCAAGTGGAGAACAAACTGCTTTGGCTTTACTCATGTTGATTCTTTCAAGAACATTTTCAATGTAAGTCTCCTAAGATAGTCAAATCTTCCTTTTCTTCCTATCACGAAGAATCTTCATGCCAAGTATTTGTTTCACCGATCCCAAGTCTTTCATAACAAAAAACTTACTTAGCTCTCTTTTAAGCTTTTCAATTTTTCTAGCATCATGACAAATACTCAGCATATCATCAACATATAGCAGTAAAATAATAAAATCATCTGAAAATTTCTTCATAAACACACAATGATCAGATGTGATTTTATTATAACCTTGACTCATCATAAAAGAATTAAACTTCTTGTACCACTGTCTAGGTGCCTATTTGAGTCTATATAAGCTTTTCCTAAGCTTACACACCAGATTTTCTTTTCCCTTGACTTTGAAATCTTCTAGTTGCTCCATGTAAATTTCTTTTTCTAAGTCACCATGAAGAAATGCTGTTTTTACATCAAGTTGCTCAACTTCTAAATTCAAGCGGGCAGCTAAACCATGAACAACTCGGATGGAGGACATTTTCACAATTGAAGAAAATATTTCTTTAAAGTCAATACCTTTCTTCTGACTGAATCATTTCACAACTAGTCGTGCCTTGTATCTGCTAGTCATAGGTGCCCAGCAAGCCAATCACGTGAGTGATGGCACGTGTGACTTGATACAGAATCTTTTTGCTTATTATATTTTGGCGTATATCACTTTATAACTATTGCATAAATGCATATATATATATTGTGATGTCCTTGGATTTGTGCAATGGGAATCGGATCGTGATGAGATCACGATAATGAGATCGATTCACCTTTAAACACATATCCTAAATAATCCCGGTCATAGGTTACTCGAGAGAGACATCGTGATAACCGGATAGACTGGTGTGCTGTATACCCGTCCATATGATGGATGCAGCTGGTCTCATAGCTGCTCGTGTAGGGACACTAGGGATACAGTACAGGTGCTCATTGGAGAATGAGTTCACTGATTGATCCGCTTACGGAATGCTGGATGGTTGATGATGCCTTATTGTCAGACAGCGATTCCGTAGTCCTAGTGGTGTATCTGGTCCTTAGACTTGAGACACCAAGGATGTCCTGTATGAGTGCTCCACTCTTTGATACCAGACTTATAGGTTTGACTGTCCCCAGATCTAGTACAGCTGGTCATTGGGAGTGGTAGTCGACCTTACGAGGGCTATTGAGTGTCAATAGAGGATCATCCACTCTCGGCGTCATGAGAGGAATATCCTATGTGTTCTTGCTCAGACAAATCCCTAACCAGGGTCATTCGAGTTGAGAGAGAAAGAGTTCTCCGGGAGAATCCGATTAGAGCGAGACTCGAGTAGAAACCGTATGGGTCTGACAGCACCATGCTCGATATACGGTCTCTGGGATATTAGATGGATGAGGGACTATAGGTACATGGTAACTGAGGACAGACAGGTCCAATGGATTGGATTCCCCTGTATCGTCTGGGGACTACGGCGTAGTGGCCTAGTACGTCCGTAGTCGATGAGTCAAGTGAATTATTACAGAGATAATAATTCACTCAGTCAGAAGGAGTTCTGACAGGTATGACTCACGGCCAGCTCGATATTGGGCCTAGAGGGTCACACACATATGGTAGGCATTGCGATGAGTAGAGGTTCGGATATGAGATATCCGATAGAGCCCTTATCTTATTGGATGCAGATCCAATACCCACTAGGGAAGGACCCATTAGGGTTTGACACGGGATCTCTATAAATAGGAGGGATTCACAGCCTCATAGGCTAGAGTCTTTGCTTGCCTTTCCTATTCTCCTCTCCCTCTCCACCTCAGAGTAGGCCTGGAGTTTTGAGGAGCGTCGTCGCAACCCTGCTGTGTGGATCACCGCTAGAGAGGAGGATGCTTGACCTCCTTCACCCTCTCCTAAGGATCTGCAAGGAAACAGGGATATACGATCTCCTTAGGTAACACAATCTCTATACGCAGTTTTGTGTTTTGCGGATTTTTGCACACCAATCTTCGCACGACGACGAACATCTTTTTGGGAATCGGGGATTTTGTTTTCTTGTTCTTCCGCTGCGCATATGATGTCGCCCCCCAATGATTTCCCAACAGTATCTTTGTTGTGAGTTATTATTTTCAGTCTTCAATTTGTAAACCCACTTATTCTTAAGAGCTTTCTTCTCTTTAGGTAATTTTACCAAGTCATAGGTGTGGTTCTCAAGCAAGGATCTCATCTCTTCTTATATAGCTTTAACCCACTCATTCTTATTCTCATGTAGAATAGCTTCTTGGTAAGTTTTTGGCTCTCCCCCGTCAGTAAGCATAACATACTCATGTGGAGGATATATGGTAAATGGTTGTCGCTCACTAGTGGATCTTCTCAATGGAATCTCAACTGGTGGTGGAGGTGCTTGTTCAGTTGGTTCAGCATCATCAACTGTAGTTGTATCATCACAGGTATTCTCACCACAATCTTCTTGTTTATCTCCCCCATGATCATCATAAACTACAAATGAAGGAACGAGACCCAAACTCCAAGGAATATAAACTGAGGTTTCTGGCTTCTCAATATTATCATCATCATCAAACAATTGGTCTTCCAAAAATACATCTCTGCTTCAAATAATCTTCTTGTTCACCGGATCCCATAATCTGTACCCAAACTCTTCATGACCATATCCCAAGAAGATACATGCTTTTGCCTTATTACCAAGCTTGGACCTCTCATCTTTGGGAATATGAACAAATGCTTTACACCCAAAGACTCTCAAATGATTATAAGATATATCTTTTCCTCTCCATACTCTCTCTGGAACATCACCTTTCAGAGGAACTGATTGAGAAAGATTTATCAGGTCAATTGTAGTTCTCATAGCCTCCCTCCAAAATGACTTCGGTAACTTGGCATGGGAAAGCATACACCTAATCCTTTCTTCAATAGTTATTTTCATCCTTTCTGCCACACCGTTCTGTTAAGGAGTTTTAGGAACTGTTTTCTCAAGCTTGATACCATAGAATCAGGAATAATTCTCAAAAGGACCCCTGTACTCGCCACCATTATCTAATCGAATACACTTTAGTTTTCTATCATTTTCTTTTTCAATACTGACATGAAACTCCTTGAAAATATCGAGTACCTGGTCTTTAGATTTCAAAGCAAAAGCCCACACTTTTCTAGAATGGTCATCAATAAAAGTAACAAAATAAAGAGCACCTCAAAGAGTTTTAGTTTGCATAGTACAGACATCAGTATAAACTAAATCAATAACATTTGATATTCTAGATGATGGATATGTCTGAAATGCAACTTTATATGTTTTTCCAACTAAGTAATGATAATAAGATTTAAGAGATGTATCTTTGAACTCTGGTAAGAACTGCTTTCTAGCAAGAGTTTGAAGTCCCTTCTCGCTAATATGTCTAAGCCTCTTGTGCCAAAGATCTATACTTTTACCTTTTTGAATTACATTAATCTCTCCTTTGTGTAGCTTAGCTTCCATGACATAAAAAGAGTTAAGCTTCTTTCCTCTTACCACAATTAGAGAACCTTTAGTGAGTTTTCATTTACTTTCACTAAAATAATATGCAAAGCCCTCATCATCAAGTTTACTTATAGATATCAAGTTAAGACGAATATCTGGAATATGCATTACATTTTTTAGTATCAATTTGCTCCCAATATTGGTCTCCAAGCAAATATCTCCAATACCCACAATCTTAGATGTACCACTATTTTCCATTCTAACATTACCAAAATCACCAGCAGTGTAAGATCTAAAAAAATCACCATGAGAAGTAACATGAAATGAAGTACCAGAGTTAATTACCCAGTTATTGTCCTGAGCTATAAGACTGACACAACCGTCATTACAAACAATAGTGATATTACTTTCAGCAGCAACCGTATTGGTTTCTTTCTCATTTTTCTTCATTTCATTCTGTTCTCGCTTCCAAAACCTACACTCTTTCTTCATGTGACCTAGCCTGTTACAGTGAAAATATTTGATATCTCTTCTAGACTTGGATCTTCCTCTATATCCATGTGGGTTTCTACTATGACTTCTTCCACGTCTTTCTTATTTTTCAGTAACAAATGCACCAGAAGAAGATTCATCCTATTCTTTCCTTATGACATTTTTATTTAGCAAACTGTCTTTAACCGTATCTATAGTTAGAGTTTCCTCTAGCATGAAATTGTAAATAGTCACCACATACGTTTCCCAACTTTCTGGTAAAGAGCTGAGAAGTAATAATCCTTGTGTTAGGATCGGAGCGGCACTAAGAGGGGGGGGGTGAATTAGTGCAGCGGATTAAAACTTCGATTTTAACAAAATCTTTCGTACGTTAAGAACGAAACTTGAAAAATTTAACTTGAAGGCGTATTCTTGAAGTTGCGCAGCAAGAGTAATAAGGAACTAAAGCAGTAAGAAGATTTGCAGTAATGTAAATGACAATAATAAAAAGCAAACCAGAGATTACGCCGATTTTTAGAGTGGTTCGGTCAAATGACCTACTCCACTTGCGAGGCCCCTCTTCGATGAGGCTCCCACCTTCCACTAGCAAGTCTCTTGAAATGGAAGGGTAAACACCCCCTCTTACAACCTTTTACAAGCAGCTCAACCTCTTACAAATTTTCAATAAGAAAGAAGGAGGAGAACTCTCTAGCAAATTGAAAACAAGACTTGCTAAGACTTTCTAAGACTTTTCTCTCAATCAAAATGCTTCTCAAAAGTTGTAACCTCAGCTGAGATTTGAGGGGTATTTATAGGCCTCAAGAGGATTCAAATTTTGGGCTTCAAAATTTGAATTCTCTTAGGGTTCCCGGTGCTGGAGGTGCCACCTCCCAGCCAGGCGGTGCCACCGCCCAGCGCTCGGGTGCTGGACGGTGCAACCGCCCAGCCAAGGAGGTGTCATCGCCCAGCCAGGCGGTGCCACCGCTTGGCTCTCCAATTCATTTGTTTGGCTTAATTTTAGCCCAAACCAAATCTGACTTTGGGCCCAGTTGGCCCCTAACCAGGATATAGGATTATCTCTTAATCCTAATCCTAATTACAGGTGAACTACATAACACAAAAAAAACATCCTAAGCAAGTTTTTTAACCGCGAACGTCGAGTCTTGTTCCGGCGAGCTTTCCGACGAACTTCTTCCGACGGACTCCCTGCAAGCTCCCAATCTTTGTGATGACTTTAACGAGTAGCCGAGCCTTCTTGGTGATCTCCGCGAGCCTCCGACGATTTCTTCGGCGAACTTCCGACACGTTCCCGATTTCTTCTCGGATGGTTCCGGCAGCATCTCCGATGATTCTTCGGTCTCTTAAACGTCCATCGAGCTCAACTCCGGTATCCTTGCTTTATGTTTTCTGGTTATCGTAGTTAATCCTGCACACTTAACTCAATAATATGGATTAGATCAATTAACCCACCAATTGATTATATCATCAAAATCCGAGATTCAACAATCTCCCCCTTTTTGATGATGACAATCAATTGATGACGGAGTTAAACATAACTCCCCCTATCTATATGCCATATTATGAGAAGATAAAAAACACTTGAATTCCATCCCATTGGATTCAAGCATAACCCGATAAGTTCTAATCGTAGAACTTTATCGTTATCCTCATTAAACAATAGTAAGTACGAAACTTCGATGAAAATCATAAGTTAAATGATACGGGACGAATTTTGCTACGACAGAAGATAAAGATTTTCAATATAAATTTCATGATATCAATCTTGTGATATTTTCAAGGATTTGCAAGTCATATAAGACATTCATATCACACAAGTTTTTGTAATTCATATTAGTCATGCTATCGTTCTGGTGTAAGTCATCACTTCTCCCCCTTTGTCATCAACAAAAAGAGACAAGCCAGCTAATTGATGATCATAGAAAAAGGTTTAGCAGTTATCAAAGTTCATCATTAAAATTTGCCAGAAATAGTTTATCCAAAAGACATCATCATCTATGCAGATTAAGACAGTAGTTATCTAAAGGAAAGATCAGTTATCGTACAATCGATGACAAACATGAACTTGTTTTTAAAAGCAAACAGAACAGAATAAAAAGATACATCAATTTAATCCTTAGGAGGTAATCCATAGTGCTGATACATGATATCTATTTTTTCATTCATCTGTCGTAGTGTCTTCAAAATTTCAACTTGTTGATTCTGAATTTGTTCTTGCTGTGATTTGATCTGAGATAGCTCCGCCATAATGATATCTTCAGAGGAGGAAACAGGAGCTGAAGGTGCTGCTCCAAAGGGGCTAGGAGGAGGAGATTCATTTCCCATAAGAATTGGTGTTTCGGGTTGTTTTATTGATGTAGGAATTGGATCCGTCCTTCTAGGCTGCCTAACCCATATGCCATTGCTAAAAGTGCACCTAAGTTTTTTCAGCAGGTTTTTATTTATTATGTTATATCGATCATTTTGAATAGATTCTTCATCGGGTGGAATGCAAATGTCATAGGCATGAAGAATTCTAGTGATTAACCTCCCATATGGCAATATAGTATCTTTAGTCATAATTTCCTGCATGTGTTGGCGAATCAAGTACCCAAAACAATTATGCTGACCGGTCATAATCCAATACATGGTTCCTATCTCTATTTGACTTACTTCGTCAAGATGAAATTGTTTGGGGAATATGATGCTTGTGATAATGTGATGAAGAATTTTAGAGTTGAAAGGCATTAAGTGTTCACAGCTCTTGGGTAGGAAGTCAAGGTTTGGATTTGCAAAAATTGTTTTCACGGCTTCGGAATAGGTTGCTCCTATTTTTTTGACGTCCCATTTACCTTTAAAATAGCATCCCCTATCTTTTTCAGTTATGCCAATTAGCTCACAAATGGTGCTGTCAAATATTCTAATGGGTGTTCCTAGAATGTAAGTGCTTAGGCTATCATTGTCTTCATATAGGTTGGCATAGAACAATCTCACTAACCGTGGATAGATTGGTTCATCTATTTGTAGTAGAGGTAGAGCTTCTAGGTGTGCAAACCACCTAATGGGTTCTAAGTCCTCTAGTTCATCCAAATCAACGTATTTTCCCTTATGGACACATCGTGTTTCAAATTTTGGAAAGCTAAGGGCTACCTCTTTTGATCTAAAAAGGTCATGGTTATATGAATCTCCTTCAATCCTTATTCCTTTTGATCTCTTAGGAGCCATTTTCTAGACAACATGATGATGAAATTGTGAAAAATAAGCAAGAGAAAGAGAAAAGAAAAGAGGGATTTCAAGTGTTACCTCGTGGAGATAATGTTGAGAGATGGAAAGCTTGGACCACCAAGAATCCTTCTCCAATATTTCTAAGAGTTAGAATGAGGGTTAGAGGGAATAGGAGAGGGTTTTGAGAGGTCTTTCTTCGGGTTAGGGGCGGTGTCACCGCCGGCCCTAACCCCTCGGGTTAAAAGGGTGACTCGGTCGGTGTCACCGCCAAACTGGTCGGTGTCACCGCCTGGCGCCCGAGCGCCAGTTGGTGCAACCGCCGGATTTGGCGGTGCCACCGCTGGCATCACGCGGAGGAAAGAAAAAAAAAAATTTTCTTCCTTCCTTTTGTTTAGCTTCTTCCCTCAAGATCATAATTTATACTTTAATGGATCATTTTGAATTGAAGAAGAAGGAAGAATTCAAATTCATAAACGAAGGGAAAAGAACGAGTCCTTTTTGTGAAGTTCATTTTAGGGACAATTTAGCATGCCTAATTCCCTTCGGATGAATTCAAATTGGTCTTCATTCAAAGCTTTTGTAAATATATCTGCTAATTGATGCTTTGTGTCAATGAATTCTAGAACAATATCATTGTTAAGAACATGATTGCGTATGAAATGATGCCTAACGTCAATATGCTTAGTTCTAGAGTGCTGAATTGGATTTTTAGTAAGGCATATGGCACTAGTATTATCACATTTTATGGGAATATTTTCAAGGTGAATTCCATAGTCTTCTAATGTATTTTTCATCCAAATTACTTGTGCACAACATGCACTTGCAGCAATGTATTCGGCTTCCGCCGTAGATAGTGCAACTGAGTTTTGTTTCTTGGAAGTCCAAGAAACAAGTGCATGTCCTAAAAATTGGCATGTTCCGGATGTACTTTTTCTATCTATCCTGCATCCGCCAAAATCGGCATCTGCATAAGCTATTAGATCGAATTTTTCAGATTTTGGATACCACAATCCTAAATTTGGAGTTCCTTTAAGATACCTAAATATTCTTTTAACACTCTTAAGATGAGATAATTTAGGATTAGATTGAAACCTAGCGCAAAGTCCTACACTAAACATAATATCCGGTCTAGTCGCAGTGAGGTAGAGTAGACTACCTATCATTCCCCTATATGTTTTTTGATCGAAACTTTCACCATTTTCATCCATATCTAACTTAGTCGCAGTACTCATAGGGGTGTTTATTGCTTTTGAATTATCCATGTTAAATCGTTTTAACAATTCTAATGTATATTTAGATTGGTTAAGAAATATACCATCACTAAGTTGTTTAATTTGTAATCCCAAAAAGAAAGTTAATTCACCCATTAAACTCATTTCAAATTCAAGACTCATACATTTGGCAAATGATTCACATAGTGATTCATCCGAAGAGCCAAACACAATATCGTCAACATAAATTTGCACAATAAGAAAATTATTTTCAAAATGTTTAATAAACAATGTAGTATCAACCTTGCCTTTGGTAAAATTATTTAAAATAAGAAAGGAACTAAGCCTTTCATACCAAGCTCTAGGAGCTTGTTTTAAGCCATAGAGAGCTTTAGTCAATTTGAATACATGATTAGGAAGAAGAGAATTTTCAAATCCGGGAGGTTGTTCGACAAATACTTCTTCGGAAATAAAACCATTCAAGAAATCACTTTTAACATCCATTTGAAATAGTTTAAAATTATTACTACTAGCATAGGCAAGGAGCATCCTTATGGCTTCTAATCGAGCCACGGGAGCGAAGGTTTCTTCGTAATCGATACATTCTTCTTGGTTGAAACCTTTGGCCACTAATCTAGCCTTGTTTCTAACCACGATACCATTTTCGTCTTGCTTGTTTCTAAAGACCCACTTAGTACCTATGACTAAGTGGTCACTTGGTCTAGGAACAAGCTTCCATACCTCATTCCTCTCAAATTGGTTCAATTCTTCTTGCATTGCAATGATCCAAAAATCATCTTTTAAGGCTTCGTCAATGCATTTAGGTTCAATTTGAGAAAGGAAAGCGGCGTTAGCACAGAAATTTTTGAAAGAAGAACGAGTTTGAACCCCTTTTGATGTATCTCCTATAATTTGCTCTTTTGGATGAGCATCTACATACTTCCATTCTTTTGGTAAAGAAATTTCGGAAGAAGATGCATTCAAATGGCTATTTTGAGGAGAGGGTTCATTTAAATTCAAATTATCAAAACCAAGATCATCATCAAAATCATTTTTCTTTAAATCAGAAATTTCATTAAAAACTACATGAATAGACTCTTCAATTACTAAAGTTCTTTTATTAAAAACCCGAAAAGCTTTAGAAACGGAAGAGTAACCAAGAAAGATGCCTTCATCGGATTTAGCATCAAATTTTCCTAAAGCATCCCTTTCATTTAAAATAAAGCATTTACAACCAAAAACTTTAAAATAGGAGATGTTTGGTTTTTTGTTATTCCATAATTCGTAGGGAGTTTTGGATAAGGATGGTCTTATTAGGACTCTATTCATGATGTAGCAAGCCGTATTTACGGCTTCGGCCCAAAAGTACTTAGGTAAACTATGTTCATTCAACATAGTTCTTGCCATTTCTTGTAGGTTTCTATTTTTCCTTTCAACTACTTCATTTTGTTGAGGATTTCTTGGAGTTGAGAAGTTGTGATTGTACCCATTACTTTCGCAAAAATTTTGAAAGTCACGGTTTTGGAATTCACCACCGTGATCACTCCGAATTGATGAAATCATGAAGCCTTTTTCGTTTTGAGTGAGTTTACAAAATTTAGAGAAACACTTGAAGCAATCACTTTTGTGAGCTAAGAAATAGGTCCAAGTATATCTAGAGTAATCATCCACAATCACAAAAGCATATTTGCTTCCACCTAGACTTGTTGTATAAATTGGTCCAAATAAGTCCAAATGGATCAATTGTAATGGTCTAGTAGTACTAATTTGATTTTTTGGTTTGAAGCTTGTTTTTATTTGTTTGCCTAGTTGACATGCATCGCATACTTTGTCCTTAATAAACTTTATATTTGGAATTCCTCGTACTAATTCTTGAGATGAGATCTTAGATATTGTTTTCATGCTTGCATGGCCTAATCTCCTATGCCAAAGCCAAGCATCATCATTTACGGCGGAGAAGCACATTTCATTACTTAGTTCATCAAGATTGATGGTATAGACATTATTTTGTTTTAAAGCAATCATAGTCATGTTATTATTTGGTTTTTCAATAATGCACATATTTGATTCAAATCTAACGATGTAACCTTTATCGCATAGTTGACTAATACTCAAGAGATTATGTTTCAATCCATCAACTAGTAAATTTGTTACCAATAGTTCCCTTGCCAATGATTTTGCCCTTGTTGTTGTCTCCGAAGGTAACGTACCCTTCTTCTTTGCTAGTGAGCATAGAGAAATGAGATGGATCTCCAGTCATATGTCTTGAGCATCCACTATCGAGATACCATCTCTTGCTCCTAGCTTGTGGGTTTGTCTACAAAAGAGGATGATTTTTATGTACCCATTTGATTTTGGGTGCCTCAAAAATTGACCCACTAACTTTGTTTTTTATGATTGAATTCTTTATAGTTCCTTTAGGAACCCATATTAATTTTTGTGAACTAATTTTCCTAAATGGGCATTTGTAGGCAATATGTCCGGATTTGCAACAAAAGTTACATTTCATATAAGAGGAAACATGTAATGTAGGTCCTTTTATGAAAGTGGTAGGATTTTGATGTAATCCTTTTACAAATCCAATTCCATTTCTATTTGCGATGTGACCCTTGTGTGCAAGGATCATATCTAATCCTTTGCTACCAACCTTAAACTTGTTTAAGGTTTCCTTAGAAGCAAATTTTCATTTTTTATTGCTTCTAAGTGCTCACACTTAGAGCATGGAGGAGTTTGAAGACTATCAAACTTATCTTGTAGCAAAGCATGCTCTTTCTTTAAGATACTTAACTTCTTGCTAACAGTTCTACATTCATCAAATAATTCATGAAAAGCGATAGATAGTTCTTCAAAAGATAAATCTTCATTAAATAAATCACATACCTCTTCTCCTAACGCCATTAGCGCGTAATGAGCAACTTGCTCGGTGTTGGACTCCTCTTCTTCGGATGCGCTTGAATCATCCCACGTTGCCTTGAATGCCTTCTTCTTTGATGTTCTCTTTTTGGCTTGAGGACAATCGTTCTTATAGTGTCCCGGTTTTTTGCATTCATAGCAAATCACTTGGTCCTTCTTTTGTTCAAATTTATTTTTTATATTATTTTTAAATCTGTTCTTTCTTAAATATTTTTTAAATTTTTAAGTCAAAAGTGCAATGTCATTGTCACTGTCCTCATCACTTGATGTTCCTTTCAAGTGGTCTTCTTATGATTTGAGTGCCATATCCTTCCTGTTCTTTGGAAGGGGGTTCTCGAGCTCGTCATGAGCTTGACATGTCATTTCGTAGGTCATTAGAGACCCAATGAGTTCTTCAAGAGGGAATGCTTTAAGGTCTTTGGCCTCTTGAATGGCCGTAACTTTTGGATCCCAACTTTTAGGGAGGGATCTTAAGATTTTAGTTACTAGTTCAAAGTTAGTAAAATCTTTACCAAGAGCTTTGAGTCCATTGATGACATCCGTAAACCGGGTGTACATGTCTCCGATGGACTCACTTGGTTTCATTCGGAAAAGTTCGTAAGAGTGCACAAGGATGTTGATTTTGGACTCTTTCACTCGGCTAGTGCCTTCATGAGTGACCTCAAGAGTTCTCCAAATATCAAAAGCCGAATCACACATTGAAACACGATTAAATTCGTTTTTGTCTAGTGCACAAAACAAGGCATTCATAGCCTTTGCATTTAAAGCAAAAACCTTCTTCTCCGATTCATCCCATTCGCTCATCGGAAGAGAAGATTTTTAAAATCCATTCTCGACAATAGACCAAAGCTCAAAGTCCATAGAAATGAGGAAGATTCTCATGCGAGTCTTCCAATATGTGTAATCCGACCCATTAAACAAAGGTGATCGTGCAATAGAATGGCCCTCTTGCATGCCGGAGTAAGCCATCACTCTTGGGTATTAAACCAAATATGAGAGATAACTTGGCTTTGATACCACTTGTTAGGATCGGAGCAGCACTAAGAGGGGGGGGGGGGTGAATTAGTGTAGCGGATTAAAACTTCGATTTTAACAAAATCTTTCGTACGTTAAGAACGAAACTTGAAAAATTTAACTTGAAGGCGTATTCTTGAAGTTGCGCAGCAAGAGTAATAAGGAACTAAAGCAGTAAGAAGATTTGCAGTAATGTAAATGACAATAATAAAAAGCAAACCAGAGATTACGCCGATTTTTAGAGTGGTTCGGTCAAATGACCTACTCCACTTGCGAGGCCCCTCTTCGATGAGGCTCCCACCTTCCACTAGCAAGTCTCTTGAAATGGAAGGGTAAACACCCCTCTTACAACCTTTTACAAGCAGCTCAACCTCTTACAAATTTTCAATAAGAAAGAAGGAGGAGAACTCTCTAGCAAATTGAAAACAAGACTTGCTAAGACTTTCTAAGACTTTTCTCTCAATCAAAATGCTTCTCAAAAGTTGTAACCTCAGCTGAGATTTGAGGGGTATTTATAGGCCTCAAGAGGATTCAAATTTTGGGCTTCAAAATTTGAATTCTCTTAGGGTTCCCGGTGCTGGAGGTGCCACCTCCCAGCCAGGCGGTGCCACCGCCCAGCGCTCGGGTGCTGGACGGTGCAACCGCCCAGCCAAGGAGGTGTCACCGCCCAGCACTCGGGTGCTGGGCGGTTTCACCGCCCAGCCAGGCGATGTCACCGCCCAGCACTCGGGTGCTGGGCGGTGACACCGCCCAGCCAGGCGGTGCCACTGCCTGGCTCTCCAATTCATTTGTTTGGCTTAATTTTAGCCCAAACCAAATCTGACTTTGGGCCTAGTTGGCCCCTAACCAGGATATAAGATTATCTCTTAATCCTAATCCTAATTACAGGTGAACTACATAACACAAAAAAAACATCCTAAGCAAGTTTTTTAACCGCGAACGTCGAGTCTTGTTCCGGCGAGCTTTCCGACGAACTTCTTCCGACGGACTCCCTGCAAGCTCCCAATCTTTGTGATGACTTTAACGAGTAGCCGAGCCTTCTTGGTGATCTCCGCGAGCCTCCGACGATTTCTTCGGCGAACTTCCAACATGTTCCCGATTTCTTCTCGGATGGTTCCGGCAGCATCTCCGATGATTCTTCGGTCTCTTAAACGTCCATTGAGCTCGACTCCGGTATCCTTGCTTTATGTTTTCTGGTTATCATAGTTAATCCTGCACACTTAACTCAATAATATGGATTAGATCAATTAACCCACCAATTGATTATATCATCAAAATCCGAGATTCAACACCTTGGATCTCATCATATATATTCATTTTCATAGTAACCAACTTGTTTGCAAGACTCTAAAATAAGTTTATATACTCAACAATATTACCACCATCTTTATACTTCAAATTTACAAGTCTTCTGAAGAGAGAAATTCTATTTCCTACTTGATGAGGATAGTAATTATGATAAGACTCGGCTGACGTCAGATGACACCTCACGCAACAGCACCTGATCAATGCAGACCGGAACGCCGACCGAGGCGTATTAACATCCTGCCAAAGCTCAATTCTTCACGCCACGCCAACACAAAGTCAAACGCTACCAACCTGCCCCCTATAAGCGGGCAGCTCAGGAAGCATTATGCTTCCCTATAAATATCCTCTCATTCATTATAAAGGAGGGAGGGACACACAAAAACCCTTCTTCATTTGAAACCCCCTCCACATCAGCTAACTTGATCGTCGGAGGGGTCGGGCCGAGAGCCTCGGCTCGACCTTTGTGCAGGTGCGAAGCCGAAGGTCCCCTTTGGACGCGTAGGCGAGGAGTTCCTGCCCAGAGGGGACGGCTACACCGTCCCGATCAGACACCACACCCGATAGCCTCAGCGGGCTCGAGGAGCACCCCAGGGAGATCCCCGTCGTCCGAACCCGAACCGAGCCGCGTCGGCCCCGAGGCCACGGCTCAAAGTTATTTCCCACAACACTACTATCTATTTTGTAAAGAGATTTTTTGACATTTGCCAAACAACATCAGCTCTGGTTTCATCTGAAATATACTCATGCAAGTTTATATCCATCCATCTTCTAATATAGGCAATGCTTTTTCTATGTTGAACTTCTCATTCTTCATTATCCATAGTAGAAGGTTTATCTTTAACTTTGACAGGCTTATACAAATCTTTATAATAGAACAAATCTTCTATTAGATGCCTCCAAGTGGAATAATTTGATGAGTTCAATTTATTCATACCATATCCATTTCAATCACACAAGAAAAACTAGCACCAAACAACTTGTTGCTCTGATACTACTTGTTGGGAAAAAACCTGTTAAAGCGGAATAATTCTTTTCCCTCTTTGTGTATCAAAATAGGTTCCTCATCAAAATACCAACTTGATATCCAAATGTAAATATCAACCAGCACAGCATAAACAATAGAGCAATTAATCAATCACATAGTGAGACTAAATCTTTTAACGTGAAAAACCCAACGTGGGAAAAACTATGGGACCGTAGTCCATCTCAAACTTCGACTATTAATAATAATGATAACAAGTTTATAGTAAATCTTCTCTAGAATAACTAGAGGATCATAATAACATCAAGAACATAGATCTTGGCTCTAGCATGATGATATAGGATGAAACTCCTCAAAAGAGATTCTAGGTCTCACAAAATAGATATAATAAGAAAGTACCTCAGAAAGGGTAAACTGTAGATCAACACCATTAGAATTGTAGAGTTTACTGCAAGGATTCTTCACATAAAATTTAGGCCAAAACTAACAAATTTCATCAAACAAAAAACTCACTAACCTAATCTTTCTCTCTCCTTCTCTCTCTCTTTTGCCGTGTGCTATCGCCGTTCACACCACTTACGAAAAACTTTTCTCTCTAGTGTTTTGCCTAATCTCATAACTTTCTCTTTTAATTATTGATTTGGGCTCAATATACCTAATCGTGAAGCGCACGTATGGGCTGAACCCAACACTAATCATACTAGGATCCTATTAATTACTCTTGGGGTGCAAGGATCCTGTTAATTACTCTTGGGGTGCAAGGAAAGGAAACAGAAGCTCTAGAACACTGGACTTGTAGTATAATGCTTGGCGTGAAGAATCCCAGTGATTTAAGAAGATCCGTGAGACTCAAGAGATAATAGATAAATATAAGGATGAAACAGAACCCAAGCACCAGCAATGCTGGCTAAGGTATAAGAAAAGTTTTATATGATGGAAATAAGCAGTTAGAGCAGGACACATATCAAGAAAGTACTCTATAGGACATTGATAATTTGGGTAGGGCTTATTACCCTTATTTATATACTGCGGAGGACCGCTGGGCTATCTGTAGGATGTATCAAACAAGTAAACCAGTCAGGGTAGAGTCTTGCATAGGTTAGTGAGGTAGCGAATAAGGAGACAGGAAAAACAGGTGCCGAGACCCACTACTCCTGACTAAAGCCCAATACAGTTAATCTTCGCGCTTGTCAAGGTTGGTTGGAGAAGATTATTTGTTTCCTGCTGCTGCCGAACTCTCTAGACAAACATAGTGGAACCCATGGCTACCATAGCTTTGATGGAAGCACCTATTTGAATAAGTATGCGTCTTTAGTGCAAAGTGGTACTACTCGGCTTGGACTAGGACCGCTACTAGTTCGAGGCGCCCTATTTATGGGCTTGCTTGCTGGTCAAAGAGGGTTCTCTAGTATAGGGATGAGGCAAAATAACAATAGGCAAGACGACCTTCAGTGTCATCGAAATCAAGTACCTAGGCTTCCGGATCATACAGCAACCTAAAAGAAAAAGGGTGGGCTCGTTGCATCGTCTTCCCATCTAATCTCGAGTTGAGTGATCTGCAGTACAAGACGACTTACAAACAAGGATCGGCACTAAGCCTAAATTAACCCTACCAAGTAAGCGTTGGTTGAGGGCGCGTCAGGTTTGCTCTGAGATTAGATCTTGTGTTGTGAGGCGGAACCCACTAGGGAACAAGCTACCGAATGAGCTTCACGTACATATAGAATTGAAAAGTAGACAGAATGCTTAGCCCACGTAGCGCTTAAGGGGAAAAAGAATAAAAGTACTGGTTCGAGTGTCGGGTGTCGGGTATGTTCCTGAATAAAAGTTTCCTTATTGTTGACTTGAATCGACGGGAGAGATAGAATAAGCAGTGCTAAAAGTATTGTTAACCTTTTGCTCGAACACTTGTTGAATGAAAGGAAGCGGGCAAGAATGCAGGGTGAAGGTAAGAATACGAAGATTAGATACTTTTTTCGGTTAAGTAGGCTGTAGCTCCGTAGCGTAGAAGTAATAGTCCCGCTCGCTTCTCTCAGTAATGACCTGAATTGCCAGTGAGAGTGGAATCCCGAGCCGTGGTTGTTGTCGACTCAAAATAAGCCTATTCTTCAGCCAACACCGACCCGTACTTCGTTCAGCGCACTAACTATAAGAATGAGGGATTTATAGAAGGGCTAAACTCCCTTCCGTTCGTTAGCCACAGTAACTCCCTGCGCACAAGGGCTTTATAGAACTCGCCTAACGCTAGTTGAAGCTCAACTCCTGTAGCTTGAATTCCATTTCCATATTCTAACTCGCCTAATAAGAGAAGATATGGATTTAAAGGAACAAAACTCTATTGCATCCTATAGAATTTAGGAATTGAATCATATATCTAGAAAAATGAAAGAAAAATAATGGAGTAGCAGTACTCTCCACTAGAGTATCGAAAATCAATGGTAACAATACTTTCCACTATAAAGAAAGAACTGGCTCCACCTAGCTCGGCCAAGCGTATACTAATGACCGCCAAGCTACTACTATAAACCCTGAAAGTAGAGTTCCAGTGTATACTAAGGACCTTTATAGTAGTAGCTTGGCGGTCATAGATCGATCTCACAGTGCTTCAAATGCCTAAAGTGTATACGCTTTAGGAGAATTTCTTTGTGTGCCAGTGTTGTATCTTGGTGTTGGCTCTTACTGGGCGAGATCGATCTACTTGTTATTTAACCGTTCCCTTCCCTTTAGCTGAGTCAACCTTTTCTGAAATCCTTCGAGTCGAGCGCATGCCATATAACCCTAGGATAATAGCAAGTCAAGTGTTTGGGTGTTCGAGAGCAGAGACAATGAAGGTGTCTCTTTCGAAAGCAATGGAAAGGCTAACAAAACTCGCTAACAAACAAGGACAAGGAAATAAATAATAATCCTAAGAATAAGTGCGAAGCTATAAGAAGGATAAGAGGGATGAGTTTCTTTTCGGAAGATCTTCTGCGCACTAAATTCCTGTTTGCCCCATATAGTAATTCGATGGCCCAAACTCCAATTCGAAGTAAAGGTAATATAAAAGAATTAAAGTAAAGGCAGGGAAGCAGCAAGCGATAAGTCAGCATAAGAATTGCCCGTTGGGTAGGTGAAGTCTAATCAGTAGTTTAAGTTGAAAGCCACGGCTTCTGTACTGTACAAGAATCCAGAATCAACGTCATACTCTCAGGTCTAACAAGCTACTCCACGAAACTACTTTGAGCGTAAGCCAGCTACAGGAGCAAGCCCAGCATTAAGGTCAAGGCTTCAAAAAGATAAGGTCAAGCCTAGCTGAGTTCAACAAGTAAGCAGGCTCTTGATCCGCATTGATGAGCCGTGTGTGTGAGTTAGATTCTTTGATGGGCACTCCTATATGAATTGCTTGATAAGTAGATAAGATTTCCTTAAGGCAGTTGAGGAAATCTCTAAGTAGTTGAGAACAATCCTCCCTGCTGAATGTGTATAACCTCCCTGCTGAGTGTGTATAAATAGCTATCAAGAGCTCACTATCAAATGTATTAGCCAATTACATCTTATATATTTCAGAGTTTCTTTTACAATTTCTATCTTTCTATCTTATTCGTTTAATTCTTATCATGGTATCAGAGCAGTTTGCCTAGAGCAAGCCCTCTTCTCGCTGTTTGACTCCTCACAACTGCTTCCCGACCGGAGTCCACCACCTCCCCTTGGGTCGCAGCCGCAGTCGCTCTACCATCCCTCTCGTGGCGACGTCTCCGCCCCTTAGCCGTAGCCATTCACTGCAGCCTACTGCAGCACTTGCGGCTGCTAATATCAGATCCGTGGGCAACGCTCCTAAAGGAAGCACAGTCACGGCCTTTGTTTCTACCGCCGGCTGCTGCTCCCTTGCCAATCGAAGTCTTCCGCTGACAACTCCGCTGCTCTTCCGGCCACCAAACTCCAACACTGCATTACTGCAACTATCTCCAACCTTGCAGATTTCTCCAGCATCGCTGCAGAAATCGTTGCAAGCTGCAGAGATTTCTCCCACCTCGCTGCAACAATCTCTCTTGCATTCTGCATCGCGCTGCAGCCTCCTCTGCAATTCATCACTGCAGCTTCATCGCTGCAGCCTCCTTTGCAGCGCATTGATCTGCTTTTCTCCTCCTCTCTCCCTCCTATATCTTTACATCTTATCACTTAAACCGCCACAAAATATCTGGGATGTCTTCATTTTCCCCTTCCGATATTCCTATCCCTGTTTCTGCAGGGATTTTGAGTACTTCTCAAAGTCTTATCACCATCAATGTTGCAGCACTCATTCCCTTCAAATTATCCAAAGGCGGTAACTACGCATCTTGGCGGGCACAACTTTCTAATATTCTATTTGGTTATGATCTCCTAGGTTACATTGATGGCTCTCTCCCGTGTCCACCTGACATGGTCAACATCCCAGGCGAACCTAGTCCAGTGCCAAATCCAGCCCACAAACTATGGTTACGTCAAGATCGCCTCATCCTCCAAGCTATTCAAGCTTCCGTTGCTGGATCCGTTGCCCTGTTGATATCCTCATGCACGACTGCTGCAAAAGCATGGTGCAAGTTACAAACAACTTTGGCAAATCGCTCACGTACTCGTTTGCTCGAACTTCTCTCCAATCTGATGAAAACAAAACAAGAGGGAAGTTCTATTACTGATTATCTACAAACTATCAAAGTTATCATCGATGACTTAGCTTTGATAGGTCATTCTCTCAATGATGAAGAAGTCCTAATCCATACCCTCAATGGCCTAGGAGGCGAGTACAAAGAACTGCAGCAGCTCTTCGGGCACACGACTCACCAATATCATTCGAAGAACTTTATGATAAGTTGATCGACTATGAGACATATTTGAAGCGTGATGATATGTTGCCCGGACCACCTATTACAGCTCAGGTCAATCAAAAATCCAAGAGGAAGAGCAACCAGTACAATAAGCACGTCAACAACGGTCTGGCTAAGTTGCCTCCCAACCCTATGGCGCCCAGACCAAACCCCCCTCATCCATATCAAGGTGGTAACTTTCATAATCCTCAGTCGTCGCATCCTGACTTCACAAGCCACCAACGAGTCAGTTGCCAACTATGTGATAAAGTCGGACACTCTGCGAAATTTTGTCGATCTCGCCCCAGGCTCCCTGCTCCATCATAGTGGCCTCAGGCGAATTTCATGGCTACTCCAACTCCTACCCAACCTAATTGGATTGTGGACTCGGGCGCCTCTCATCACATCACCTCTGATCTTCAAAACTTGTCCATCCACAACAACTATGACGGAAATGAAGATATCATCATCGGTGACGGTAAAAGAATTCCTATTACTCATTCTGGTTCCTCAACGCTTAGTTCACTTACCACAACTTTTACACTTGATGATGTTCTGTGTGCACCTAACATTAAAAGAAACCTCATTTCTATTTCTCAATTCTGTAAACAAAATAATACCTCAATTGAATTCTTTCCTAACTTTTTTTTTGTCAAGGATTTGAGTACGGGGGTATCCTTGGTCCAGGGCCAGAACAAAGATAACATTTATGAGTGGCCATCCGCTTCGCAAATTACCCTTCCTACTGCTCACTCTTCAGTCGCAGCTCCGGTTGATGTATGGCATCGTCGTCTTGGTCATCCCTCCCCTTTTATCCAGCAAAAATTATTTTCTCGTTATTCTCTTCCTACCTTGAAAATCAATAGCACTGTCAGTCATTGCGATGCTTGTCTTTGCAATAAAAGTCATAAACTGCCTTTTGGGACAACCTCCATTTCTTGCTCTAAACCATTTGAAATCATTTATACTGACATATGGGGCCCTGCCCCAATTCCTTCTTTTGACAAGTTTCGTTTTTATATCATTTTTGTAGATTATTTTACTAAGTACACATGGTTATATCCTCTCCACCATAAGTTTGATGTTTCCATAGTATTTACCAACTTTCGAAAGTTGGTCGAAAATTTTTTTCAATCTTCCATTAAAACGGTTTACTCTGATGGCGGAGGCAAATATCAAGCCCTCACATCTTATCTCTCTACTTGTGGTATACAATACCTCAAGTCACCCCCACATACTCCCCAATTGGTTGGCTCTGCCGAACGCAAACATCGGCATATTGTTGAAACTGGTCTTTCCCTTCTACATCAAGCATCCATGCCACCACCTTTTTGGTCAGTAGCCTTTCAAACTGCAGTTTATCTCATTAATCGTATGCTCACTCCAGTCTTACAATACTAGTCACCATTTGAAAAATTATTCCACAAGCTTCTAAACCTTCATAAACTCAAAGTTTTTGGCTGTTTATGTTATCCATGGCTCCGTCCCTATGCGTCACATAAGCTAACACCACGATCTAAGCCTTGCACTTTTATAGATTACTCCCTTGAACATAATGCTTTTCGATGTTATGAACCCCAAACTAAAAAAATCTTTATATCACGTCATGTTATTTTTGAGGAGTCTGTCTTTCCTTTTCAAAATAATCCTACCATGCAAGCTACTCCGATAAACATACGTCACTGGAATATCCCTCCGATCTCTTCACACGAACCTCTAATGACACAGTCCAGTCCTTACCCTCAAGATCCGCATACTACTATTACTCCTGTTCAACAGCTTCTCACTCCCTCTATTTCTCCACTTCCTTCCTCACAAGTTTTCCCTATTAATGAGGTAATACCCTCGGCAATATTGCCACCGGCTTTACCTTCTCCTAGACCTAGTGATATTGTTGTGCCGACGGTTGGCCCGGTCCATGACAATGACTCGCCCTCGGCTATACCACCAACACAATCTACCACTTCCATTCCCCCTAGACATCCAATAACAACACGCTCCAAAAGTGGTATTTTCAAACCACGTTAGGTCCTTGACTTACATGCTATAACAAGTTCCTCCACTGAGGCCAGTGAACCCACTACAATCACTCAAGCCCAAAAATCTTCTCATTGGCGTAAAGCCATGTGTGACAAATATGATGCTCTCCTCCACAACTCTACATGGACCTTAGTACCCTTTTATCACACACAAAATATCATCTGGTGTAAATGGGTCTTTCGAATTAAGCGGAACCCAGACGGATCCGTTGCCAGATATAAAGCACGTCTAATCGCCAAAGGGTTTCATCAACGACTTGGTGTCGACTTCACAAAGACATTTAGTCCCATTGTTAAACCCACAACAATCCGTCTTATCTTGAGTTTGGCCATCTCAAAGGGCTGGCACATACGACAATTGGATGTTAACAATGCCTTTTTACAGGGGTCACTTACTAAAGATGTCTTTATGTAGTAACCTCCTGATTTCGTTCATCCTCAATATCCGAGGCATGTTTGTAAACTTCAAAAAGCTATTTATGGACTTCGTCAAGCTCCAAGGGCTTAGTATAACGAGCTTGGCTCGTTTTTGACCTCAATTGGCTTCATCAATTCCAAGTCTGATACCTCGTTATTCATTTGCCAGCAGAATGGAAGCATAATATATCTTTTAGTATATGTGGATGATATTATTGTCACAGGAAATGATCATTTGAAGACTCCAGCATTTCTAAAGCACTTGGCTGATCGCTTCTCCCTCAGAGATCTAGGAACTTTAAGCTACTTTCTAGGAGTGGAAGCAACATTTACATCTTCAGGTCTCTTCCTATCACAAAGAAAGTATATTCAAGATTTATTATCAAAGACAAATATGCAGGATGCGAAAGAGGTTACAACTCCTCTCTCTACCAGTGAATCACTTAAATTATATGATGGAAGTCCTGCTACAGATTCGACTCAATATCGACAAGTCCTTGGCTCCTTACAGTACTTGACTCTCACACGTCCAGATATTTTATTTGCCATCAATAAATTATCACAATTCATGCATCAACCATCTACTATGCATTGGTCTACGGTCAAACGAATTTTGCGGTATCTTAAAGGGACTCTTAATTATGGCATTTTTCTTCGCAAAAATACTTCACTCCATCTCCATGCCTTTGCTGATGCTGATTGGGCAGGGAACTTTGATGATAGAACATCTACGTCAGGATACATTGTCTTCCTTGGCGCCACTCTAATCAGTTGGAGTTCTAAAAACCAAAAGACGGTTGCACGATCTACAACTGAAGCTGAATACCGTGCCATCGCCACCACCGCTGCTGAACTCAATTGGGTCACAAATCTGCTCAAGGAACTCAACGTCAACTCCACGGTTATTCCTACAATATATTGTGACAATATTGGCGCTACCTACTTATGTGCCAATCCAGTGTTCCATTCCCGCATGAAACACATTGCCATCGACTTCCACTTCGTGTGAGATCAAGTTGTCAGACATCAACTCCGTGTTTCTCACGTACATACAGTTGATCAACTAGCAGACTCACTCACAAAGCCTCTCGCTCGGAAACCATTTTCATCTCATCGATCCAAGATCGGCATCCTTGATGGAAGCTCAATCAAGAGCTATCAAGAGCTCACTATCAAATGTATTAGCCAATTACATCTTATACATTTCAGAGTTTTTTTTATAATTTCTATCTTTCTATCTTATTCGTTTAATTCTTATCATTGCTTACCTTGTAGCGATTGACTGCTTCTATCAACTCACTAACGTATGAATAAGAAACTAGCCCTATAGCCAACTATTCATAGGCTGAATAGAGGATGCTGTTTGTTTACATATATTTATAAGAGTATGCAGTTAGTTTACTTCTATTTCTATCATATAAGGTGAATATTTATTTTATTCAATTCAGAAAGGGTACGAAAGAAGGGAAAGAAGGCAACTCGGGGTGTGAAAGAAGCTCTGCGTCGGTAAAGGTAAAGTATCAAGTTAGCGTTAGCTACAAAGAAATTCAATCTGGCTTGACTGCTTCCTTTAAGTTCAGGGTAGATAAGATGGAGGCATTCAAGCAGGGGGAAAACAGGATCAGCTGAAGTCAGAGTGGAGGTTTAGGTGGGGTCGGTTTATAAGTCTAGGTCGAGTTCGGCCAAATCAAATAAAACAAAGCAGTGTGTTTCTTTACTCGCAATTAATAAGTTAGCAAGTTCCTTTTTTGGCGGTAGTTAGTTTTCTGGCTTTAAGAATGAATATCGGCTCGGCTGTCTTCACGTAGCCGATTGTATGGGCCTAGCTAGGTTTAACAACTAGAGGAGATACTATACTTGATGCTTTCCACTTGCTAAGTAAGTATGATAGGGGAGCAGTGGGCTGTTACCTTTTGTATGGGCCTAACTAGGTTGAACAACTAGAGGAGATACTATACTTGATGCTTTCCACTTGCTAAGTAAGTATGATAGGGGAGCAGTATGAAAGCTCTCTTTTAATTTCCATTGAAGTAGGTTAAATAGAAGTCGGCATCCGATAGAAATGAGTAACTTAACAGAGCATTGCTTTCAACAACTTCTTGTTCCCGAGTGCCACCTGTTCTTGCTCATCCCATTGCTTATTGAGTTCCCGAACACCAAACAAAGGACTCGGGCGAGTTCAGGCTAAATAAAGTAAGGTCAGCAGCTCACGCTAAGTATGCTAGTATGGTTTACAGGAATAGTCTCAAGGTACGGGGGGAAGGTCGGAATAAAGATATGGCGTAGCAGCTAAGGGCATCAAAGAATAAGGTACGAGCAGGAAAGTAAGAGGCAAGCAACGTAGTGGGCATTCGAAGCAAAGAGATGATCTTCCCTCTTCTTTTGAATACGATTACACTCGCACCCCAAGAGACGAGCATTAAGTACAAGCACCACGCTTAAAAACTGAAAAATAAGATAGTACGTCTGTCTTTAGTTAGCCCTTAACCCTGTTTTCATTGCAAGTGACTTTATCACTCCACTTTATACAAGCAATTCTGAAACTGTAAACTATTCCGTTAACACTGATTCTGGGCCGGATTCTTATTATCCGAGTTCTATACCATACTATACTGGAACAATTGGCGAACTAGACTTTCCCCGAATAGGGGGTTCCTGCCGCGCAACAACTGACGCACAACCATTCAGTTGCTGCCGCGCCACCAATTACTTAAGGGCACAGGAACGAAAACTTGACTTGGTTATAGCTCCTGCCGCGCAACGTAAGTAGTGACTTGGCCGTCATTAGTGGTAGCTTGGTCTGTCATTTTATGGGAAATCCATCATTCCCACTTAGAAACTTGCAAACGAATTCATTTTATCCTAACATCTTTATGGCCTAAACTAGAATATCCTCACCTCTGCTGCAAGAGACTTATTCTTTAGCACTAACTGAGTGAAAAGAAAGGAGACTGCTCTTGTTCGAGTGCTTACTTTATACTTGAGTCAGATACATCTTCCGCTTCAAAGCTAGTATAGGAAAGTTGAGTTCTTGTGTAGGCATAAGAATTGCCTGTGACTGTTCTAGTAAGAGTTAAGTCGACAACTTAAGAAGCTGTTTCAAGAGGAGGAGAATAAATAGCAAGTGGGTATGTTCCTGTTCCTGCTCCTGAGTATGGTAAACTAACTCCTTTTCCTGTTCGTGCTCCTGAGTATGGAAAGCACCCTTCTGGATTTATTTCTTTCTTGCCTTGTTGCTAAGGAGTCAAATAAATACCGATGCTTGCCTTATACTAGATACGAAGGATAACTGATTAACACTCGGGTAGGAATGAATCTCTTGGGGCAGCAGAATGGCTAGTTCCTGTTCTTAAGGAAGCAAGCCTAGCGTACAAGCAGATACTTGGGAGAAGAATAAAGAGAATGGCCTGCCCTTATTTAAGCTCTAGGGTTAACTCGCCACCTATCTAGTTTGTGAATCTGTTTTTGCCCTTCCACTTGTAGTTGAGTAGTCCAGAGCAATAACTTGGTTTGTTGACTTCGGATCAACTGTAAATTCAGTAAGGAATCCCATCCCCGGTAGAGCAAGAGAGTTAGTAAGAAGAAAAGATCCCTTATTAGATTTCACTGCTACTGGGTAAGGTTCCGGTCCAGGTAAAGTTTAAGTTTCATCCTGTACTGTATTAGTTGCAAGAGTGAAAAAGAGCATTAAGTTGAATGTCTTGTTAGATCTGTAAGTACCGAGTTGAGCATGTAGTAATGAAGAGTTGGTTTCAGACCCTTAAACTAGTAGTTCAGGGAGTTGCTTGTATCTATCTGTAATTATTATAAGAGTCTGACAAATGGAGACTGATCATGAATATACTTGAAGCTTCTCCAAGCTTCTGTTTTGCCCTCTCTACGAGGTACTCTTTGTAGTTCCTCTTTCAGTGCCCATCTTTGTCATAGTGGAAGCATTGATCTTTGTCGGGTCTTTCTTAACAACCATTGCTTTACCTGGTTTGCCCTTGCCCTTCTTAAGGGACTTTTCTGCTTTCCTTTTATTTCTGGTCTTACTAGTGTAGAGAACTGGCTTCTCTTTCTTGATAATGCTCTCTGCCTCCCTCAACATATTGAGGAGCTCCGGGAGAGTCACCTCAAGCTTGTTCATATTAAAATTCATTATGACATATGAAAAGGAATCTGGTAGGGGCTGAAGCATAATTTCCATACACAAGTTATCCTGTAGGACTATTCCTAGACCTGTGAGTTTTTCTATCCACTCAATCATTTTTAAGACATGGTTCTAAACCAATATCCACTCAGTTATCCTAGCGTAGAAGAAGCTCTTGGATATCTCATATCATTGAGTTCTTCCCTGTTCCTCAAACAGTTTGCAGACATGTAGGAGAATGTATCTGATATCCATCTTTTCATGTTATCACTGTAACTCAGGAGTCATAGAGCCAAACATGTAACACTGAGTAAGAGTGGAGTCATCAATGTACTTCACATAACGAGCGATCTCATCCTCGCTTGCCCCTTCCTTGGGCGTAGGCATCATTGTATCAAGGATGTACACGATTTTCTCCACTGTGAGAACAATTCTCAAGTGGCGGAGCCAATCCGTATAATTTAGACCAATGAGGCGGTTGACATCAAGTATGTCATGTCAGAGATTTGAAAGTGACATTTTCTGAAAATAAAGATGCAGCATAAATAAATAACATACAGATTTTATAAAAAATAAACAATTAAGTTATGGACTTCTATCTTAATATGCTCCCACTATTTTACTGGCGAGTCATGCGACACCCTCAACACATGAAACGGAAGTCTCTAATAGACTTATAGTGGGGATTAAGATCCAATCAGCGTCTTAGTGTAACATCGAGGGACTTGACCAATCATATTAAGCCCGAAAGGTAGGCAACTTTTACCGATCACAACTCCTTGTGATTCCCATCCTGTTCGGACTCCGAATCACCGACCAACCATGATGTTTGGTTAAGTGAACACCATTATTACAAAATGAGTCTGATTCGATGATATATCCTCAAGGGACTCAACCAAGCATATCATGTCTGCAAGTCACTAGCGACATCTCTATGTCGTAGTCAAGATAGCGAATCGCGATATAGGTGAGCCTCGAGGGACTCGACCAACTCAACCTACACCGGGAATCAATCCCTACCTATAACGATGGAAGGCTACATGGGTCAATTTAATTGCCTCATATTTACCGACTTAATATTATTGAGAGAGAGGTTTCTATGATTTGGTCTCCTATGACATGTCACACATATATATATATTTAATATATATCTACATCGCATGCAAATATATACATATCTAGTAGGTGTATAAGCAATCACACCAGATGATCATGGACCATAGCCTAATGTGATCAGGCCCGAGCCAATGGGCCTAATCACTCACATCAAGATCTGTGTGTAGCGGTGCATCTCTATGCTTTGTGATCGTCCATCTCGTCCTCGTTAGTTCCGTCAGCATCTCTCTGCATCGCGATTGTTCGTCTCATGGGTCTCGCTATCGCTTCCATGCTCCCACTGTGCCTCCTCATGTGATTATAGCTTAATCATAGGCACGTAGGCCCGACAATAAACGAGAAATAAAATGGAGGCTCGCAAGCCCCAATAATAATAAACACAAGTATACTCATCACATGTATAAATCATCATCATGTAAGACTACTAAATAATAATAAAAATAATAATCAATTAAATCATTTAATTAATTAATATTTTCTGAAATCAAGGACATACAATGAATTTTCTGAATATTGAGGGGTATTTTAGTAATTTGGACAAAGGATAGAAATTTGAATTTCTCAAATTCCCAAGGGCGAAACTATCTTTTGCCCAAGATTTCGCTAATCCCTCTCTTCTCCTTGCTTGCTGCGGGCGTCGCCACCCTTGCCGGCGGTAGCCCTCTACGGCGGGGAGTAGGGGCGCCGCCCTTGCTTGCGGGTGGCGCCGCCGTAAGTGGGCACCCTAGCACCGCACCCCCCCACCCCCCCCCCCCCCCCCCCCCCCCCCGCGGGCGCCTCTGCACGTGGGGGCTGCTCCCATAGCTGTCGCCCATGCGGGCGGTTGCCCCTACGGGTCGCTCGCCCAGCCTTGCGGGCAGACCGGCCGCAGGTGTCGCCGGCCCATGCAGGCCGCCGGCCGGCTGCTGTAGGTGCAACGCCTGCACGTGCGTCGACGCTGTGCTACCTACGGCTACACACACATAGATCGAGGGCAGCAACTATTGTTGCCCTTTCTCGCTTTTGTTTCAACGATTTTGACGTCAAAAGCTTCTGCAAAACACAACACACGCAGTTCAAAACCAATATATCGCACGAACAACCTAGCTTTGATACCAATGTTAGGAAATCTTGGGGGCGACATCACATGCATAATGGAAGAACAAAACCAAAATCCCCTATTCCCAAAGAGATGTTCGTCATCATGCGAAGATTGGTGTGCATAACTCCGCGAAACTTAAAACTACGTATAAGATAAATTGTGTTACCTAGGGAGATCGTATATCCATGAATCCTTACAAATCTCTAGAAGAGGGTAAATGAGGTCAAGCGCCCTCCTCTCTAGCAGTGATCCACACAGCAGGGTTGCGACGACGCTCTTCAAAACTCCAGGCCTTCTTTGAGGTGGAGAGGGGGAGGAGAATAAGAGAGGCAAGCAAAGGCTCTAGCCTATGAACCACTGAATCCCTCCTATTTATAGAGGTTCCCTGTAAACTTAACCCTAATGGATCCTCCCATATTGGGTATTGGATCTCCATCCAACTACCCAAGACTCTTAGATTAGTAGATATGTATCCAATAATCTCTTATGGACTTTTATTGGATCTTGTTCATGGGATCCAATAATTCAGGGGCTTATTGGATATCCAATAAAATAGTGGCTCCGGCGGATATCTCATATCCGAACCTCTATTCATCGCAATGCCTACCATATGTGTGTGACCCTCTAGGCCCAATATCGAGCTAGCCGTAAGTCATACCTATCAAAACTTCTTTTAGCTTAGTGAATTATTATCTCTATAATAATTCACTCGACTCATCGATTGCGGACGTACTAGGCCACTACGCCGTAGTCCATAAATGATACAAGGGAATCCAAATCCATTGGACCTATTTGTCCTTAGTTACCATATACCGATACGATAGTCCCTCATCTATCTAATATTTCAGAGACTATATACCGGGCATGGTGCTGTCAAACCTATACGGTTTCATCTCGAGTCTTTCTCTAATCGGATTCTCCCGGAGAACTCTTTCTCTCTCAATCCGAATAACCCTGGCCAGGGATTTGTCTAAGCAAAATATATAGGATATTCCTCTCATAACATCGAGAGTGGATGATCCTCTATTGACACTCAATAGCCCTCATTAGGTTGACTATCACTCCCGACGATCGACTGTACTAGATTTGTGACATCCATGTTGAATCTCATATTTTGATGATGAAGTCAATTATCATTTGTTATCTAATCTATATGTTGAGATAAGTGTGCAAGATTAACTATGATGGAAGTAAGACATGCAGTAGGAATTACGTCGGAGTCAAGACCATGATCACGTTGGGGGTTCGAGAGTTCGACGGAAGTCCGGACGGTCGTCAGAGGTTCTGCGAGAATAAATCCGAGAAGTCCAGGAGCTCGCCAAAGAAGCTCGTCAGAACTCACCAAGTGGATTGTCGTAAGTCCAGGAGTTGGCCGGAAGTTCGCCGGAGCATCGCCGAGGGTTCGTTGGATGTTCGCTGGAAGCTCACTAGAAGAAGCGATTGACACACCGGAGCAAGTTATAGTAAATATTGTAGTTAGCATAAAGATTAAGCTAGTAATGGTAGGTGATCCCATTATTTTAATCTGGGGGCAATTGGGCCCTTGACAGACCCAAATTGGGCCTAATGGATCAGCCCATTCGGACCCAGATTTCCTGGTCGGTGGTGGCACCGCCTAGGTTGGCGGTGGCACTGCCCAAGAGCTTAATCTCCTAGGAAAGCTGGGCGATGCAACCGCCCAGGTCAAGCGGTGGCACCACTTGGGCTCAGTATCTGAGCGAGACTGGGTGGTGGAACCACCACAGTCAGGCGGTGGCACCGCTAGAGCTCGGTCTCCGAGCTCTGTCAGGCGGTCGTATCGCCAAGTCTGGCGGTAGTTGTTAGGAAATCTTGGGGCGACATCACATGCGTAGCGGAAGAACAAGAAAATAAAATCCCCGATTCCCAAAGAGATGTTCGTCGTCGTGCGAAGATTGGGCGCAAAATCCACGAAATTTAAAACTGCATATAGAGTAGATTGTGTTACCTAGGGAGATCGTATATTTCTGTTTCCTTACAGATCTTTAGGAGAGGGTGAAGGAGGTCAAGCGTCCTCCTCTCTAGCGGTGATCCACACAGCAGGGCTATGACGACGCTCCTCAAAACTCCAAGCCTACTCTGAGGTGGAGAAGGGAAGGAGAATAGGAGAGGCAAGCAAAGGCTCTAGCCTACGAGGCTCTGAATCCCTCATATTTATAGAGGCCCCTTGTCAAACCCTAATGGATCCTCCCCTAGTGGGTATTGGATCTGCATCCAATAACCCAATCCTTTTAGATTAGTGGATCTCTATCCAATAATCTCTCATGGGCTCTTATTGGATCTCATCCATGGGATCTAATAATTCAAGGGCTTATTGGATATCCAATAAGACAAGGGCTCCATCGGATATCTCATATCCGAACCTCTACTTATCGCAATGCCTACCATATGTGTGTCACCCTCTAGGCCCAATATCGAGCTGGCCGTGAGTCATACATGTCAGAACTCCTTCTAACTCAGTGAATTATTATCTCTGTAATAATTCACTCAACTCATCGACTACGGACGTACTAGGCCACTACGCCGTAGTCCCCAGACGATACAGGGGAATCCAATCCATTGGACCTGTCTGTCCTCAGTTACCGTGTACCGTGTACCTATAGTTACAGTATATCGAGTATGGTGCCATCAGACCCATACGGTTTCTACTCGAGTCTCGCTCTAATCGGATTCTCCCGGAGAACTCTTTTTCTCTTAACCCGAATGACCCTGGCTAGAGATTTGTCTGAGCAAGAACACATTGGATATTCCTCTCATGACAACGAGAGTGGATGATCCTCTATCGACACTCAATAGCCCTCGTAAGGTCGACTACCACTCCCATTGACCAGTTGTACTAGATCTAGGACAACCAAACCTATAAGTCTGGTATCAAAGTGTGGAGCACTCATATAGGATATCCTTGGTGTCTCAAGTCTAAGGACCAGATACACCACTAGGATTACGGAATCGCTATCTAACAATAAGGCATCATCAACCATCCAGCATTCCATAAGCGGATCAATCAGTGAACTCATTCTCCAATGAGCACTTGTATTGTATCCCTAGTGTCTCTACACGAGCAGCTATGAGACTAGCTGCATCCATCATATGGATGGGTATACAGCACACCAGTTTGTCCGGTTTTCACGATGTCCCTCTCGAGTAACCTATGATCGAGATTATTTAGGATTTGTGTTTAAAGGTGAATCGATCTCATTATCGTGATCTCATCACGATCCGATTCCCATTGCACAAATCCAAGGACATCACAATATAAATATGCATATATGAAATAGTTATAAAGTAATATATGCCAAAATATTGTTAGGATCAAGAGCACTAAGAGGGGGGGGGGGTGAATTAGTGCAGCGAAAAACTTTCGACGATTAAAATCACATTCGTACGATAAGAGCGATTTCGATAGAAAATCCAATTCGTAAATCACTTTAACTTGTAATCAAGCAAGATGTAGTTAAAGCAAGTCTATAAAGGTAGTTTGCAATTGTGATGGAAATTAGAATGTAAGCGTAAACTGAAATATGATGTTCGTACGATAAAACTGATTTACGTCAAAACGCCGATTCGGAAAATACTGAACTTGAAACACGATCGTAAATGCGTAGAAGGCAGTAAGCTATTGAGGAGGTTTGCAGTAAAGATAATATGCTCAAAGTAAATTCAAGCCGAGATTTAGAGTGGTTCGGTTAATCTTGACCTACATCCACTTCTGGCTTCCTCCACCGATGAAGTCACTGACGTCCACTAGAGGCCTTCCTTCAATAGGTGAAGGCCAACAACCCTTTTACAGTTTCACTCCTTTTGACGGGCTTATGAGACAACCCTTACAATCACTCACTCTCCTCTCTTAAATAGAATTCTAACACTTAAGCTAGAGGAGGGATTTCTCAACTGATTTCTACAGCTTTTCTTTCCTTTTTTGCTCTATGTGATTGTGTGTTTTACCCAGGGATTGGAGGGGTATTTATAGGCTCCAAACCAGTTTGAATTTGGAGCTCAAAACTGTCATCTCCCGGAATTCCAGGGTCTGGCGGTTGCACCGCTTGACTGGGGCAGTTGCACTGCCTGGCAGAGCTCGAAGACTGAGCCTCTAGGCGGTGCCACCTCCTATCAGGGGCGGTTGCACCTCCTGCCAGAGCTCGAAGACCGAGCTCAAGCGGTGCCACTGCTTGACTAGGGTGGTTGCACCTCTGTCAGAGGCGGTTGCACCGCCCAGCTAGAGCTCGGAGACTAAGCCCTAGGTGGTGCCACCGCCAACCCAAGCGGTGCCACCTTTGGCCAAGAAATCTAGGTCCGAATGGGCTAATCCATTCGGCCCAATTTGGGTTTGTCAAGGGCCCAATTGCCCCAAGATTAAGTTAATAGGATCACCTCCCATTTCTAAGTTAATCATCGTGCTAACTACGAATTTCTTAAGACATTTACTATAGCTTGCTTCCGGTGCGTCAATCGCTTCTTCCGGCGAGCTTCCGGCGGTCTTCCGATAAACTCTCGGAAACCATTCTGCGGACTTTTGGCAAGCTCCTAGACTTCATGATTTGATCTTGTCGAGTTTCGACAAGCTTCTTTTGGCAAGCTCTTGGACTTCTCGGATTTGTTCCCGTAGAACCTCAGACGACCGTCCGGACTTCCGTCGAGCTCTCGAACTCCCAACGTGATCATAGTCTTGACTCCGGCGCAACTCCTGCTGCATTTCTTTCTTTCATCGTAGTTAATCCTGCATGCTTAAAACAAAACTTCGATCGAGACAATTAATCCTAAGCAATTAACTAAGTTGTCCGGCATGTCATTGGTCCCTCGACTATTCGTCCGATTCTTCGGCGCATCGTCCTCTCCTGCGGCCTATTGCCCAATCGGCTAGTTGACTCCGCAACTCCGATATCCTTGGTCCAATACCCGCTCTTCTTGGTCCGATGCCCAAGTCCACGGCCCGAAGCCTTCTGTCGATACGTCGACCGATCCATCGGCCCGGCGTCCAATCTTCTGACATGTTCCTCTAGCACAACATGATTTTTCCTGCTTTAATTTTCTCATCCTGATCGAAGCATCCTGCGTCACTCAAAACGTAGATTAAAACATAAACACATATCAAGTGGTTTCATCATCAAAATACGAGATTCAACAATCTCCCCCTTTTTGATGATGACAACCACTTGATGACGGAGTTAACCTTAACTCCCGGAGTTTAAAAAACTCCCCCTATCAATATGCCATATTGATAGAACCTTGAATTCAAACTGAATTCAAGTCATTGTAATCTTCTTCATGAATACTTGCAACACGTCATCATGAACTTATGCATAGACTTATGCATTAACATGTCATGTCATCAACATACTTCTCCTCCTTTATTATCAACAAAAAGGAGAAGTACAACTATTCTTTGTGTTTGTAATATAAGTTCAACTCATTGCATGAAAAACATAATATCAAGTTTTATCATCATACAGTTTTGAAGCTAGAAAATATAGCAAGTATTACATCATGCTTAGAACATTCAAGCTATTAAGTTTTAGATATGCAAGTTTTGCAGCATACAAGATAGCACTTTTGGTAATGTTCAAGATAGCAAGTTCTACATCATGCAAGCTAGCAATATTATAATATTTTCGAACATGCAAGCTAGCAGTTTTGAGATGTTCAAGAAAGCAACTCTTGCTTCTTGAAATATGCAAATTTATCAAGTTTTGCTAGATGTGCAAGTTAGCATTTTTGCCTCTTGAGATAGGCAAGATAGCACATTTGCTTCTTTTGAGATAGCAAGTGCCATTTTTTCTTTCTTTGCAAAGTGTAAGCTAGCAAAATGCCAAACTAGCGAGAGATAATGTTTTACATGAGGCAAGCAAACAATTTGGCAAATGTTACATTTGCATCTTCTCTTTTGAGAAATGCAATTTTTGCTTTCATCTTGAATTGTGCAAGCTAGCTAGTTTGCCTCTTTTCATGATGTCCACGCTAGAAATTCTTGCTCCCCCTTTGTCATTGTCAAAAACAAGGGAAGACCCTTATATTAATTTTCATATTATGACAAAGGTAAGTATTGTTGAATCTCGTATTTTGATGATGAAACTACTTGACATATGTTTATGATTTAATCTGCGTTTTGAGTGACGCAGGATGCTTCGATCAGGATGAGACAATTAAAGCAGGAACATCATGTTGTGCCGGAGGAACATGTTAGAAGATTGGACGTCGGGCCGGTGGATCGGTCGACGTATCGACAGAAGGCTTTGGGCCGTGGACTCGGGCATCGGGCCAAGAAGAGCGGGTATTGTGCCAAGGATATCGGAGTTGCGGAGTCAACTGGCCGATTGGGCAATAGGCTGCAGGAAAGGACGATGCGCCGAAGAATCGGACGAAGCGTCGAGGGACCAATGACATGCCGGACAACTTGGTTAATTGCTTAGGATTAATTGTCTCGATCGAAGTTTGTTTACATGTGCAGGATTAACTACGATGAAAGCTAGACAAGCAGCAGGAGTTGCACCGGAGTCAAGTTCATGATCACGTTGGGAGTTCGAGAGTTCGACGGAAGTTCGGACGGTCGTCGGAGGTTCTGCGAGAACAGATCCGAGAAGTCCAGAAGCTTGCCAAGCGAAGCTCGTCGGAACTCGCCAAGTGGATCGTCGCAAAGTCCAGGAGTTTGCCGGAAGTCCGTAGGAGCATCACCGAGGATTCATCGGATGATCGACGGAAGTTCGTCGGAAACTTGCCGGAAGAAGCGATTGACGCACCGAAGCAAAGCTGCAGAAATTGTCTTAGATTTAATCGTAGTTAGCACATTGATTAAGTTGGAAAATGGGAGGTGATCCCATTGGCTTAATCTTGGGGCAATTGGGCCCCTGAAAGATTGAAATTGGGTTGAATGGAGCTAACCATTCGGACCCTAATTGCACCAGGAGGTGCAACCGCCCAGGCCAGGAGGTGGCACCGCCTGGGCTAAGCCTCCCAGCGAGACTGGGTGGTGCAACCTCCCCAGCCAGGAGGTAGCACCGCCTGAGCTCAGTCTTCGAGCAAGACTGGGCGGTGCAACCTCCCTGATAGAGAGGTGGCACTGCCTGAGCTCGGTCTTCGAGCTTTGGCAGAGAGGTGCAACCGCCTCAGTCAAGAGGTGGCACTGCCTGGGCTCAGTCTTCGAGCTCTGCCAGGTGGTGCAACCTCTCCAGTCAGGAGGTGCAACCGCCTGATCCCGGAATTCCGGGATTTGATCGTTTTGAGCTCCAAATTTGAATTGGGTTGGGGCCTATAAATACCCCACCCATTCAGCACTGAGAAAGCAAGAACTTACCCAAAATCTTGATCTTTTCAGTGGTTCTTAGAGCTCAAAACTGCTAGTTTTCCTCCTCCTTCTGTTCTTCAAGTTTGAGTTGTAAAGAGAGGAGAGAAAACATCTGTAAGGGTTGTCTCCTAAGCCCGTCAAAAGGAGTGAATCTGTAAGAGGGTAGTTGGCCTTCGCCTATTGAAGGAAGGCCTCTAGTTGACGTCGGTAACCTCATCGGTGGAGGAAGCCAAAAGTGGAGTAGGTCAAGACTGACCGAACCACTCTAAATCTCTGGTTTGCGTTTATTTTGAGCACTTTATCATTACTGCAAACCTCCTACATAGCTACTGCTCTCTGCGCTTTTACGAACGAGTTCTGTGCAGTTTACGTTCACGTCTTGATTCCATCTACAAACTGCAAACTGTCTCTCTGCGCTTTTACGAATGAGTTCTGTGCAGTTTACGTTTACGTCTTGATTTCACTTACAACTGCAAACTGTCTTCTGCGTTTTTTTTTTTACGAACAAGGTTCTGTGCAGTTTACGTTTACGTCTTGATTTCATTTACAACTGCAAACTGTCTTCTGCGCTTTTACGAACAAGGTTCTGTGCAGTTTACGTTTACGTCTTGATTTTATTTAGAACTACAAATTGTCATCTGCGTTTAGATGCAAACTGCGTTTAGACGCAAACTGCGTTTAGACGTAAACTGCGCTTAGACGCAAACTGCGTTTAGACGTAAACTGCGTTTAGACGTAAACTGCGCTTAGACGCAAACTGTGTTTAGACGCAAACTGCGCTTAGACGCAAACTGTGTTTAGACGCAAACTACGCTTAGACGCAATCTGCGCTTAGACGCAAACTGCACTTAGATACAAACTGTGAATCAGCTTTTGCATCATAATAGTTTCTATCGAACGAACGCAGCTTTCGGTTTTAATCGCTGTAAAATTTCCGCTGCACTAATTCACCCCCCCTCTTAGTGCTCTCGATCCTAACAAGTATCAATCTTATTTGTGCATCATTATATATTCAAATTAAAACATACACAATTTCAAAAACCTTATTTTTAATGCACGATACCGAAAAATAAATTAATGGGCATATCATACATGATTCTCAAACATTAAAATTTTTAAGCATTTATTAACATGTTGATCATGATACCAAACATTCATCATTTAAAGCATTCATGATACACATCATATGTAATAAATACATCATGTACATCATTATCATAAGTATTGCATACATCATTTTAACTTCATGAATATTTCATCATTGCATGCATCATACCAAAACATTTTAAGCCATGCAAGCCATAAATACAAAGAAATCATGTCATGAAGGATAAAATCATTTGAATACCAAAAGACATGATTAATATAGTAAATATCTTCTTTAAATAAAATATCAAGAAAAATCATAGGAGTACAAAGAAGAGATCTTGTTTTAAAAGAAAATCAAGTAATAACTCCAAGAACTCACAAGGAAAAATCATGATTCATTTAGAAAATCTCCTCTCAAGATAATATCAAGTAAAATCGTAGAAGATCGATTAATGAGAAATTTTGATTTATAATAAAATCTCATGTATCGAATGTCGAGAAATCAAAATGATGATTTATATAAAAAATATCACAAGTTATATTCAAGAGAAAAATCATCATTCATTTTCAACTCATTCAATTTGTCACATCAACATTTCTTAGATATGAATGATACCAAAACATGGTTTCAAATCTTCAACATATAACATGAATAAATTCAAAAAATTGAAAGGAGAAGGGAAGAATTCAAAGGTACAAAGATTTCAACCATCTCATAAACAAATGTAAGACCAAGTCATGAATCCAAAATTCCATGAATAAAAAATGATCATCAAAGGTAATCTCATGTTATTCCAAGAAATCAATATCATGATTTTGATAAAACTCATTTCAAATTTAAATCATAAAAATCACTTTTATGGTTCACAAAATTTATAACATAGGTAGATTCATGATTTCATAATATATTTTCCCCTTTTTAAGTATTTGATTTCTTGTTAGCACGCTTTTTCATTTATGTTAAATAAAAACATGCATCAACATTTAGGATCGAAAAATGAATTTTGTCATAAAACCATCAAGATCAATAGATTCTAAAAAATTAATTGTTATGATCAAGAAAATCAAAAAATGAAATTTAACACTTTCATGTATTCGGACATGGTTTTGCCATATGTTTTTCAAATACACACATGAAAATAACACATGCTTATCATCATGTATAACTTAAAATCTCATGCATAAAATTGTCAATCATTGTATCAAAAATATTTAATATTTTTATTACATCATTATGCATTACTTCAATCAAGCATGATTTCATTCAACAATGTTAATCAAACATGATACAAATTATTACTTCTTAACCATGATTTCATATTTTCAAAAATTATTTTATTTGTTTATCATAAAATATGCAATATTATCATTTTCGAAATTACTAGCATGATCATAATTTTTGTATTTTTATTTTTAAACATGTAATTTTCAAGAAAATTAATTCTAGACTAAAAAAGAAAATACATCATGAAAGCATCAAGTAATTTCAAAATAAATCAGGGGGATTTCGATTACCTTATCATTGAAAGCGGTTAGGGCGTAGTTTGCCACCTCGCCTTTCTTGATTTTCTCCTCGTCTTCGGAGGAGCTCGATTCATCCCACTTTGTGTTCTTCTTCTTTAGCTTCTTCCTCCGTTCAAGTTCATTATTTATTTTAGATTTTTGTTTAATAAACTTATTAAGATTTAGTGTTCGAAGTTCAAGTTCATCATTGTCCTCATCACTTGAGTCATCGCTCAAGTGGTATTCATTTGTCCAGGGTTCCAAATCCTTCCTGTTCTTTGGAAGGTTGTTTTGTTCATCATGTTCATTATGTGCATTGTGCACCATTTCATATGTTATCAATGAACCAATTAGTTCTTCAAGTGGAAAAATATTTAAATCTTTTGTTTCTTGTATTACAGTTATTTTAGGATCCCACCTTTTTGGAAGGGATCTTAAGTTCTTGCTTACGAGATCAAAATTCGAAAAAGATTTACCAAGAACTCTTAGATTATTGACGACATCCGTGAAACGGGTGTACATGTCGCCTATAGTCTCGCTTGGTTGCATTCGAAAAAGCTCAAAATCATGCAATAAAATGTTAACTTTCGAGTCTTTGACTCTACTAGTTCCCTTGTACGTGATTTCAAGTGTTCGCCAAATATCAAAAGCCGTTTCACACATCGAAACGCGATTAAATTCATTTTTGTCAAGTGCACAAAACAAGGCATTCATAGCCTTTGCGTTTAAAGAAAAATATTTCTTCTCCAAATCCAACCATTCGTTCATCGGTTTAGAGGGAAGTTGAAAACCGTTTTCAGTAATATTCCATAAATCCAAATTCATAGAAATCAAGAAAACTCTCATTTGAGTTTTCCAATAAGTGTAGTCCAATCCGTTAAACAACGGTGGACGAACAACCGAAAAACCCTCTTTAAAGCTATGAAGAGCCATTTCTCTCGGGTGTAAATCCAAAATGAGAAATACCGGGCTCTGATACCAATTGTTAGGATTAAAGAGGGGGGGGGGGGGTTTGAATTAGTGTAGCGGAAAACTTTTGACGATTAAAATCGCGTTCGTACGATAAGAGCGATTTCGATAGAAAATTCGATTCGTAAATCACTTTAACTTGTAATCAAGCAAGATGCAGTTAAAGCAAGTCTATGAAGGCAGTTTGCAGTTGTGATGGAAATTAGAATGTAAGCGTAAACTGAAATATGATGTTCGTACGATAAAACTGATTTACGTCTAAATGCCTATTCGGAAAATACTGAACTTGAAACATGATCGTAAATGCATAGAAGGCAGTAAGCTATTGAGGAGGTTTATAGTAAAGATAATATGCTCAACGTAAATGCAAACCGAGATTTAAGTGGTTCGGTCAATCTTGACCTACATCCACTTTTGGCTTCCTCCACCGATGAGGTCACCGACGTCCACTAGAGGCCTTCCTTCAATAGGCGAAGGCCAACCACCCTTTTACAGTTTCACTCCTTTTGATGGGCTTAGGAGACAACCCTTACAAGCACTCACTCTCCTCTCTTAAACAGAATTATAACACTTAAGCTAGAGGAGGGATTTCTCAACTGATTTCTACAGCTTTTCTTTCCTTTTTTGCTCTCTGTGCTTGTGTGTTTTACCCAGGGATTGGAGGGGTATTTATAGGCTCCAAACCAGTTTAAATTTGGAGCTCAAAACTGTCATCTCCCAGAATTCCAGGGTCTGACGGTTGCACCGCTTGACTGGGGCGGTTGCACCTCCTGGCAAAGCTCGAAGACTGAGCCTCTAGGCGGTGCCACCTCCTGTCAAGGGCGGTTGCACCTCCTGCCAGAGCTTGGAGACCGAGCTCAAGCGGTGCCACCACTTGACTAGGGTGGTTGCACCGCCTAGCTAGAGCTCGGAGATCGAGCTCAGGCGGTTGCACCATTGTCAGAGGCGGTTGCACTGCCTAGCCAGAGCTCGGAGACCGAGCCCTAGGCGCTGCCACCACCGACCCAGGCGGTGCCACCTCTGGCCAAGAAATCTGGGTCCGAATGGGCTAATCCATTCTGCCTAATTTGGGTCCGTCAAGGGCCCAATTGCCCCAAGATTAAGTTAATGGGATCACCTCCTATTTCTACTTAATCATCGTGCTAACTACGAATTTCTTAAGACATTTACTATAGCTTACTTCCGGTGCGTCAATCGCTTCTTCTGGCGAACTTCTGGCGGTCTTCCGATAAACTCTCAGAAACCATTCTACGGACTTTCGGCAAGCTCCTAGACTTCACGATTTGATCTTGGCGAGTTCCGACAAGCTTCTTTTGGCAAGCTCCTGGACTTCTCGGATTTGTTCCCGTAGAACCTCCGATGACCGTCCGGACTTCCGTCGAGCTCTCGATCTCCCAACGTGATCATAATCTTGACTCCGGCGTAACTCCTGCTGCATGTCTTTCTTTCATCATAGTTAATCCTGCACACTTAAACCAAAACTTCGATCGAGACAATTAATCCTAAGCAATTAACTAAGTTGTCCGGCATGTCATTGGTCCCTCGACGCTTCGTCCGATTCTTCGGCGCATCGTCCTCTCCTACGGCCTATTGCCCAATCGGCCAGTTGACTCCGCAACTCCGATATCCTTGGCACAATACCCGCTCTTCTTGGCCCGATGCCCAAGTCCACGTCCCGAAGCCTTCTATCGATATGTCGACCGATCCATCGGCCCGACATCCAATCTTCTGACATGTTCCTCCGGCACAACATGATTTTTCCTGCTTTAATTGTCTCATCCTGATCGAAGCATCCTACGTCACTCAAAATGTAGATTAAAACATAAACATATATCAAGTGGTTTCATCATCAAAATATGAGATTCAATAAATATAATAAGCAAAAAGATTCTGTATCAAGTCACATACGCCATCACTCACGTGATTGGCTTGTTGGGCACCTATGACTAACAGTAGTATCGCTAGGATCCCGGAAATCTGGGAGATTATATTTTTGAGCTCCAAATTTAAACTAGTTTGTGGCCTATATATACCCCACCCTTTCCTGCATGAAAGGGCACCGAAAATCCAATCTTACTTTGTGATTTTTAGAGCTCAAAAGTATTGTATAAGCTAAAAGTTCTCCTCCCTCTTTTCTTCCAAGTTTCGATCATTCAAGAGAGGAGTGAAAATTCTGTAAGGGTTGTCTCCTAAGCCCGTCAAAAGGAGTGAAATTGTAAAAGGGTGGTTGGCCTTCGCCTATTGAAGGAAGGCCTCTAGTGGATGTCAGTGACCTCATCGGAGGAGGAAGCCAAAAGTGGATGTAGGTCAAGATTGACCGAACCACTCTAAAATTGCGGTGCTCTCTGGTTTGCATTTATTCATGCTGCTTACCTTACTGCAAATCTCCATATGTGCTTTACTTCCTCATTACTTTTGCTGCACTCCTTTATGAACTCGCTTTCAAGTTAAGTTTCCGAAAACGGTTTTACGTCGGAAACGATTTCATCGTACGAACGTCGTTTTAAATCATCGAAAGTTTTCCGCTGCACTAATTCACCCCCCCCCCCTTAGTGCTCTTGATCATAACAATCCAAACCTATAAGTCTGGTATCAATGAATGGAGCACTTATACAGGACATCCTTGGTGTCTCAAGTCTAAGGACTAGATACACCATTGAGACTATGGAATCGCTATCTGATAATAATGTATCATTAACTATCTAGCATTTCGTAAGCGGATCAATCAGTGAACTCATTCTCCAATGAGCACCTATACTGTATCCCTAGTGTCCCCACATAAGCAGCTATGAGACTAGCTACATCCATCATATGGACGGGTATATAGTATACTAGTATGTCCGGTTATCTCGATATCCCTCTCGAGTAACTTATAACCGAGATTATTTAGGATATGTGTTTAAAGGCGAATTGGTCTTATTATCGTGATCTCATCACGATCCAATTCCTATTGCATAGATCCAAGGACATCACAATATATATATGCAGATATGCAACAAGCAATATAAAGTGATAAATGCCAAATATAATAATAAAAAAAGATTACATGTCAAGTCACACGTGTCATCACTCACGTGATTGGCTTGCAGGGCATATATGATAAGTAAACTATAATGACTACTACACTAAAAGGCCGATCTACAAGAAGTGAAGACCATACTTACTTGATCAACGAGTTGTGATATGCCGTAGATACCTTGTGACTGAAGTGCTGAAAGAGAAACTCCCCGAGTTTGATGCTACTCAACCTTGAGGACAAGGCTGATTGGAAGGGGGAGAAATTGACAGGGGTTTATTTAATATTCATTTATTTTTAAGAGTCCAAGTCCTGGTGGACTCTAGGTGGAACTCTATAAATATGGATGTATCTGTTCCTTTTAACTTATCAAAGAAATATTATATAGACTTTTAACAAACCCTAGGAGGCTGATCCCCTCAAAATGATCAAAGAGGTAGATCCCCTCGAAGCGATCATCCCTTTTCTCCCTCTTCTTTTATGATAAAACCCTATGGGTCTTATTATGTATCCCTAGTATCTCCACGTGAGTAGCTATGAGACCAGTCACCTTTATCATATAGATGGATATATAATACATAAGTCTATTCGGTTATCTCGATAAGTCTATTCAGTTATCTCGATGCCTCTCTCAAGTAACCTATGATTGAGATTATTTAGGGTCTATATTTAAAGGTGAATCGATCTCATTATCGTGATCTCATCACGATCCGATCCCCATTGCATAGATCCATGAACATTATAATATATTCATGCAACAAGTAATTTAAAGTGATAAAATATAAAATAATATAATAACTAAAAAGGGTGCATGTCATGTCACATGTGCCATCACTCACGTGTTTGACTTGTAGGGCACCTATGACTAGCAATCTCCCAATTGACCAAAAGCCAATCACCTATGTGTTTGATCCTCATAAAACCCCTGTAACACTCAAAGATAATATGAGACAATGGCTTTATTAGTGGATCTGCGATGTTATTTTTGGATGGAGCTCATTCCATTGCTACATCTCCTTGGGCCACGATCTCTTTAATAAACTGAAACTTCCGTAGAACACTTCTGATGAGACTTGAGTTCCTTCGCTTGAGCAATAATTGGCAAAAGAAGCATTTAGGCATTGATCAAATGCCACATGAAGCAATTAGGTGCATATCAAAGGTGTAGAGTGTTTGGGAGCATAACAGTGACATACGAAACACTTCAAAGTATAACAAGTGAACCAAATAATAAACACAAGCTTGTATGTCATTTTTGATGTAGCATGCATTCCATTTTTATCCAAAGCATAAATATAAACTCATATAAAAAGATTTGGATATCATATCAAAAACATAGAGGGCGCTGTGGGACCACATACATAATGTGATTCGTCCATTTTTGGATAACCACCAAGCATAAGTCTCCCACGTCTGGGAGCTCCATCCACCCACGTCCGAGTGAAGTCTATGGGGGCCGATAGAGCATCCACGTCTAGGAGCTCCATCCACCCACGTCCGAGTGAAGTCTATGGGGGCCGATAGAGCATTGCGGACTCTATGCATAACTCCCTTTACCATTTCTGGCAAAGGTTCACAATATTCCATAAGACACTAGAGTACAAAAGGATAGTATGAACAACAACATTGGCATATATCAGAAGCACATGCGGAACAATGGAAATATGCGTGTGCGTTTATCAAACAAGGAAATGCAAACAAAATATTACATAATAAATTTCAGACATACAACAATTTTAGGATGAACAATATAAAAATTTCAAAGAACTAATATAAAGCTCAATTGAAGAAGAATTTAGCAGAAATCAAATTTCCAAGAGGATGACACTTGAATAGGCAAAACTCAACAAAGTTTTCAATTCTCGCAGAATTTGAATGATCCATTTCTTGATTTGTTTGAGTGACCAAGCATGCTCCAATTCACTAAAAATAGGTGTCATTGGAAAGTTGTATCAATATATTGGAAAGCTGTATCTCTGTTTTGTAGAATTGATAGAATCAATTTAAACAAATGTTTCAGAAGGCAAACATACTTCAAAATTTCCAAATTAGGTGTCAAAAGAAAGATATATGAATCTAGTTTCCAAAAAACTAAGTTTTTTATAATTCATAATTTTTACTAGAGAGTTATGAGCAATTTAGTAACAGAATGTCAGAATTGATCATCTTTGTTTTGTAGAATTGATAGAATCAATTTAAACAGATGTTTTGGAAGGCAAACATACTTCAAAATTTTCAAATTAGGTGTCAAAAGAAAGATATATGAATCTAGTTTCCAAATAACTAAGAGTTATGAGCAATTTAGTAACAGAAGGTCAGAATTGATCATCTCTGTTTTACCGAATACATGGTATCTTTTCATTCATATGTTTGGATAGGTAAATTTACTCCAAATCTTTCAATTCTTATATCAATGAAAGCTCTATAAGTCTTCTTTCATATAAAAGAGGCTTTAATCAATCTGAATTTGGTACAAAATGTTATGGCCACACGAGTACTGAAATATTAAAATCTGAAAAAAATTCCAAATTCAACATTTGATGTATAAGCTGCATAGATATCTTACATGCAGCCACAATCTTCCAATTTTCTCAAAAACAAGGTGAAAACAAGGATCAAAATTTATCTCTAGGATGGGTTAGAACACTTGCCTTAAAAAGTTTTGATTTCCCAATGTGGGGGATTTGATGCAAAGCCTTAAGCCAAGATAAAACTTCTTCTTCTTCAATTCTTTCTCTTTCTCTTCTCCTTCAATTCTTCTCCTCTTCTCAAGTTACATTGGCTGCAAAGTTTCCCTCAATTGTACCTTAAATTACTTAGGTTTGGCTCATGCTAAAATAGTGAGATGACAAGCATGCATGGAGGTTTAGGTGTCATCTTTAGAATAAATGTAAGTGGCTCATCCTTGCTAATGACACATGTCCTCCATTTTATTTTATTTTATTTTATTTCTTATTATGAATCTTTTATAAATCACCTCCAATTAATGAGATTCACATTTTGGTCCCTCACAATACTTTCAATATATATAAAAAAATATTTAGTGCTAAAGAATTATTAAAAAAATCTTTATATTTACAAATAAGTTCTTATAAATTTTTAAAAATGAGGGATGTTACACTTTACTGTAGAGATCATTCTTATATCATTTCTAATTATCAGGATGTCATGCATATATAGCACCAACAAGGTGACAATACTCTCACTTACCTTCTTGTACACACAAGGCTCATCTTCATTTTTAACAAAGTTATACTCTCCCCTCAAAAGAAAATTTAGTTCTCTAAATTTGTCATACCTCTTTCGGTGAAAAGATGAGGGTAAGCTTTCTTCATTTCTTCCTCTAGCTCCCAAGTCATTTCATATGTAGGATGATACTTCCAAATTACTTTAACCAGAGTAATGATTCTATTTCTTAAGATCTTCTCCTTTTTATCAATAATCCAAATGGGCTCTTCCTTGTAAAACAGGTCTTTCTCAATCACAATCGGCTCATACTCTATGACATGAGAGGGATCAGGTATATACTTTCTGAGCATTGACAAATGAAATATATCATGGATATGACACATCGATGGTGGCAATGCAATCTTGTAAGTGACAGAGCCAATTCTTTCAAGGATCTCAAAAGGTCCAATGAACCTTGGGTTTAACTTTCCTTTCTTTCCAAATCTTACAACACCTTTAGAAGGGGAGACCTTTAGGAGTACAAAATCCCCTACTTGGAACTCGATATCTCGTCTTCTGTTGTCAGCATAGCTCTTTTGCTGACTCTGAGCAGCCTTTAGCCTTTTTATGATAACCTGAATCTTTTCAATAGTCTGCTATACTTTATCTGGTGCTAATAACTTTCTATCACTAACTTCCTCCCAACATATAGGCATTCTACACTTTCACCCATACAATGCTTCATAAGGAGTCATCTGAATGCTCGAATGGTAACTATTATTGTAAGTGAACTCAATAAGAGAAATATCTTTATCCCATTCACCTCTCTAATCTATAACATAGGCTCTAAGCAAATCCTCAAGTACTTGAATTGTTCTTTCAGATTGACCATCAGTCTGAGGGTGATAGGCAGTGCTAAACTTTACTTTGGTGCCTATAGAATCTTGTAATCTCCTCCACAATCTAGAAAGAAATCTGGAGTCTCTATCCGAGATGATATCCTTCGGGACACCATGAAGTCTTACTATTTCATCAACATAGAAATCTGCAAGCCTATCAAGAGAATAAGTCATATTAATTGGTAAGAAATGTGCAGATTTGGTTAACCTATCAACAATGACCCAAATAACATCATGCTTTCTAGAGGTTCTGGGTAGTCCTGAAACAAAGTTCATAGTAATGCATTTCCATTTCCATTCAGGAATATCTAAGGGCTATAACAAACCTCCAGGTCTCTAGTGTTCTGCTTTGATTTGCTGACATGTCAAACACCTTGAAACGTATATTGCAATCTCCTTCTTCATGCCTTTCTACCAATAATGACTTTGGAGATCTCTATACATTTTCGTGCTACCAGGATGCATAATGTACTTTGAATTGTGACCTTCATTCAAGATTTGGTTCTTGATATCAGGGTCATTTGGAACACATATTCTATCCCCAAATCTCAATAGGCCATCATCTGAAATTTGAAAATTCAACTTCAATCACTTTTCAACTTCATTCCTCAAGTATATTAAATGTGGATCTCGTAGTTATCATTCTTTAATTTATTAAATGAGATCAGTTTGCAAAAAATGATCATTTTGTATAACAATCTATACTAGTATGATAAGAAGATAGTCAATCCATACCAAGTATAATATTAAAACTCCAAATCTCTAGGAGAACTAAATCAACAAAATTTTCAAGTTCTCTAATAAAAATCAGACAAGAGGACAAGATTCAAGTTCATTATTAAAGAATCTCCAATGATCGTATTTACATATAGCACATAATGCAGTGGTCTAGGTTGAATACCCAAGTGATAATCAAAATATTATGAATCAAATCATAGATGAGACTTATGTCAAACAAATATTTGCATTTTTTCATAAACATAGATAATACCTTCGACCACCGATTCAGAAGCTTTAGAATCATATTCAGTGATAGCATACACTCTAACATGGGCTAATGATTTAGGAGGTAGTGACTCTTTCTTTTTGTTCAATAGGCAATCTTTTGATTCATGATCCAACTTCTCACAAGCTAAATAGACTCTAGTCACTCACAAACACAAACTTGTTTCATAATTTAACTCGTATCTTATACATGATTAAGTCTTTTGTGGTGACTTCCATTTTTAAATCCAGATGTCTTAACCCTTTTGTTATCACTTTCTGATTAATTTCTAATCATATATATATATTTTTGGTAAACTTTTCCTTGCTATTCCTGTCCTTGATCTCTAGGAATTCTTTTGATTATCAGAACAATTTCGTACATCAAATATCTTCTCCATTTGCATCATACATTTTTTCTACTATCATTCTGCCACCAATGTATTAGGTTCACCATGCTTCTGCTACGCCACTTTGATTTAATATCCCCGATCAACCCTTTCATTGTATTTAATTAATCAAAAGCAGATGAAGTAGGAGGAACAAATGTCCTCGTCCTCCTAGATTCCTAAAAGACATCAAGAAAAATTTTCACCGATCACTATAGTTTATTAGACGTCAATATATTTTGCACATCAACATATCAAATATTTTAGTGATCCTCAAATCATGCTCTGATACCAACTCTGTCATGCCCCCCGAATTATCACATTCAGGAGGTGTGACCCTATCTAAAATCAATAATATTATAATTCATCGTCAATTAAATCCAAGATCCAATCTAACAATTTGAGGATACTAAGAATCATTCAAAATCAATATTCACAATTCATAAACCTGTACGTTATATAAATCATAATCCACTTCACTCAAAGATTCATAAAATCCAAAGGCAACTCAACTAAACATCAACCACAACACAAATCCATAATCGTAGAAATATATATAATCACAAAAAGATAATTATTTACCATGAGTTCTTATCCTTATACAATTTAAACTTACCATTCCATTAACATGAGTGGTCCTTTAAACTTTTACAACACATAAGTATCAACATATCCTTAACATTACATCAGAAGTAAAGTATACTATATAACAAAAATCTATCATCCAACAAAGATTAGCTCAAAAATCTTCTAGCCTTTCACTGCTTCAACCCAATTCTAGCTTTTTAGTGCGTGACAAGCTACCCTGAAAAATTTATATAGCAACGGGGTTGTTAGGATCAAGAGCACTAAGAAGGTGGGGGGGGGTGAATTAGTGTAGCGGAAAACTTTCGACGATTAAAATTGCGTTCGTACGATGAAATCGTTTCCTACGTAAAACCTTTTTCGGAAACTTAACTTGAAAGCGAGTTCGTAAATGAGTGCAGAAAAAGTAATGAGGAAGTAAAGCATATATAGAGGTTTGCAGTAAGGTAAGCAGCAAGAATAAATGCAAACCAGAGAAGACGAGAGTTTATAGTGGTTCGGTCAATCGTGACCTACATCCACTCCTCCGATTCCTCTTCCGTCGAGGCCACCGGCATCCACTAACGATCTTCCTTTACTAGGCGAAGATCAACCTCCTTCTTACACCCCTCTTCTCCTTTTACTGGGTTTAGGAGACAACCCTTACAAGCACTCACTCTCCTCTCTTAAACAGAATTCTAACACTTAAGCTAGAGGAGGGAAATTCTAGAGATTGCAGTAGCGTTTTCTCTCTTTTAATCTCTTTGTGCTTGTGTGTTTTACCCAGGGATGGGAGGGGTATTTATAGGCTCCAAAATGGTTTGAATTTGGAGCTAAAAAATGTCATCTCCCGGATTTCTGGGGTCTTGGCGGTACCACCTCCTGACTGGGGCGGTACAACCGCCTAGCAGCTCGGAGACTAAGCCTCTGGGTGGTGCCACCTCTTAACAGGGGCGGTTGCACCGCCTAGTCTCGCTCGGAGACTGAGCCCTAGCAATGCCACCACCTGACTAGGGCGGTTGCACTGCCTAGCTTTCCTAGGAGACCATCTCCTGGGCGGTGCCACCGCCGACCCTAGCGGTGCCACCGCCTAGCAGGAATTCTGGTCCGAATGGGTTGATCCATTCGGCCCAATTTGGGTCTATCAAGGGCCCAATTGCCCACAGATTAAGTTAATGGGACCACCTCCCATTCCTAACTTAATCTATATGCTAACTACAACATTTCTTAAGACATTTACTACAACTTGCTCCAATGCGTCAATCGCTTCTTCCGGTGAGCTTCCGGTGAACTTCCGTCAATCATCCGATGAACCCTTGGTGATGCTCCTGCGGACTTCCGGCAAACTCCTAGACTTGTGACAATTCACTTGGCGAGTTTCGACGAGCTTCTTTAGGCAAGCTCCTGGACTTCTCGGATTTGTTCCCGTAGAACCTCCGACGACCGTTCGGACTTCTGTCGAACTCTCAAACTCCCAATGTGATCGTAGTCTTGACTCCGGCGTAACTTGTGCTGTATGTCTTACATCCATCATAGTTAATCCTACACATGTAAAACAAAACTTCGATCGAGACAATTAATCCTAAGCAATTAACCAAGTTGTCCGGCATGTCATTGGTCCCTCGACGCTTCGTCCGATTCTTCGGCGCATCGTCCTCCCCTGCGGCCTATTGCCCAATCAGCCAGTAGACTCCTCAACTCTGATATCCTTGGCACAATACCCGCTCTTCTTGGCCCGATGCTTGAGTCCATGACCCGAAGCCTTCTGTCGATACGTCGATCGATCCACCGGCCCGACGTCCAATATTCTGACATGTTCCTCCAGCACAACATGATTTTTCCTGCTTTAATTGTCTCATTCTGATCAAAGCACCCTGTGTCGCTCAAAATACAGATTAAAACATAAACATATATCAAGTGGTTTCATCATCAAAATACGAGATTCAACAGGGGTGAGCATAAAGAGCTCAGCAAGCGACTAACATATCCATGGCGATAGGAGAAGTTCAAGCAGGCTTAGTATCAAGATAACAAAAGCAGAAATATAAGCGTTCATTTGGAATCATCTCATTTGATATAAAAAAATCACAAAGGGTTACCTCATTCAAAAATAGGCGTTAGACATAACAATAGGAGGAAGAAAATTGGAGCATTTCAGTGGCAAAAGAAGCATTTAAGCATGTATCAAATAGTACATGAAGCATTTAGGTGCATATCAAAAGTGTAGTGTGTTTGGGAGCATAACAATGACATACGAAACACAAAGTATAACAAGTGAAACGAATAATAAACACAAGCTTGTATGTCATTTTTGATATAGCATGCATTCCATTTTTATCCAAAGCATAAATATAAACTCATAAGCAAAGCTTTAGATATCATATCAAAAACATAGAGGGCGTTGTGGGACCACATACATAATGTGATTCATCCATTTCTAGATGACCACCAAGCATAAGTCTCCCACGTTTGGGAGCTCCATCCACCCATGTCTGAGTGAAGTCAATGGGGGCCAATAGAGCATCGCGGGCTCTATGCATAACTCCCTTTACTATTTCTGGCAAAGGTTCACAATATCCTACAAGACACTAGAGTACAAAAGGATAGTATGAACAATAACATTGGCACATATCGGAAGCACATGCGGAACAATGGAAATATGCATGTGCCTTTATCAAACAAGGAAATGCAAACAAAACATTACATAATAAATTTCAGACATACAACAATTTCAAGATGAACAATACAAGAATTTCAAAGGACTAATATAACGCTCAATTGAAGAAGAATTTAGCAGAAATCAAATTTCCAATAGGATGAAACTTGAATAGGAAAAACTCAACAAAGTTTTCAATTCTGGCAGAATTTGAATGGTACATTTCCTGATTTGTTTGAGCAACCAAGCATGCTCCAATTCACTAAAAATAGGTATCATTGGAAAGCTGTATCAATCTATTGGAAAGCTATATCTCTGTTTTATAGAATTGATAGAATCAATTTAAATAAATGTTTTAGAAGGAAAACATACTTCAAAATTTCCAAATTTGGTGTGAAAAGAAAGATATGCGAATCTAGTTTCCAAAGAACAAGTTTTTCATAATTCAGATTTTTTACTAGAGAGTTATGAGCAATTTAGAAATAGAAGGTCAGAATTAATCATCTCTATTTTTTAGAATTGATAGAATCAATTTAAACAGATGTTTCGGAAGGCAAATATACTTCAAAATTTCCAAATTAGGTGTCAAAAGAAAATATGCGAATCTAGTTTCCAAAAAAACTAAGCTTTGCATAATTTAGAATTTTCACTAGAGAGTTATGAGCAATTTAGTAATAGAAGGTCAGAATTGATCATTTCTGTTTTGTAGAATTGATAGAATCAATTTAAATAGATGTTTCGGAAGGCAAACATACTTCACAATTTCCAAATTAGGTGTAAAAAAAAGATATGTGAACGTAGTTTATAAAGAACTAAGTTTTGCATAATTTAGAATTTTCACTAGAGAGTTATAAGCAATTTAGTAACAGAAGGTCAGAATTAATCATCTTTGTTTTACCGAATACATGAGGTCTTTTCATTTATATGTTTGGATAGGTAAATTTATTCCAAATCTTTCAATTTTTATATCAATGAAAGATCTATAAGTCTCCTTTCATATAAAAGAGGTTTTTTCCTTAATCTTATTTTGGTGCAAAAAGTTATGGCCACACGAGTACTGAAAGGTCAAAATCTGAAAAAAAAATTTCAGATTCAACATTTGATGTTTATGTGGCATAGATATCTTACATGCAGCCACAATCTTCCAATTTTCTTAAAAACAAGGTGAAAACAAGGATCAAAATTTATCTCTAGGATGGGTTAGAACACTTGCCTTAAAAAGTTTTGATTTCCAAATATGGGGGATTTGATGCAAAGCCTTAAGCCAAGATAAAACTTCTTCTTCTTCAATTCTTTTTCTTTCTCTTCTCCTTCAATTCCTTCTCCTCTTCTCAAGTTACATTGGCTGCAAAGTTTCCCTCAATTGTACCTTAAATTACTTAGGTTTGGCTCATGCTAAAATAGTGAGGTGGCAAGCATGCATGGAGGTTTAGGTGTCATCTTTAGAATAAATGTAAGTGGCTCATCCTTGATAATGACACATGTCCTCCATTTTATTTTATTTTATTTTATTTCTTATTATGAATCTTTCATAAATCACCTCCAATTAATGAGATTCACATTTTGGTCCCTCACAATACTTTCAATATATATAAAAAAATATTTAGTGCTAAAGAATTATTAAAAAAATCTTTATATTTACAAATAAGTTCTTATAAATTTTTAAAAATGAGGGATGTTACACTTTACTATAGAGATCATTCTTATATCATTTCTAATTATCAGGATGTCATTCATATATAGCACCAACAAGGTGACAATACTCCCACTTACCTTCTTGTACACACAAGGCTCATCTTCATTTTTAACAAAGTTATAAGATCTGATTGCCTCATCAAATCTTATATTCCAACTTCAGGAAGCTTGCTTTAGTCCATAGATGGACCTAAGCAATCTGTATATCTTATTTAGACTTTCTTTAAACATGAATCTCTCAAGCTATATAATATACACCTCCTCCTCGAGGTTTCTATTGAGGAACGTGATTTTCACGTCTATCTGTCAGATCTCATAATCATAGTGTGCTACAATAGCTAATAGAATTCGGATGGATTTTAGCATGGCTACGAGTGAGAAGGTTTCGTTATAGTCAACACCTTTCCTTTGATAATACCCCTTAGCCACTAGCCTTGCTTTATAGGTCTCTACATTTTCATCTACCCCGATCTTATTCTTTAACATTCACTTGCAACCAATGGGTATAATATCCTCGGGTGCATCAACTAGGTTCCAAACCTTGTTGGAGTACATGGAATCCATATCAAAATTCATGGCTTCTTGCTATATCCTAGAGTATATACTCGTAATAACTTCCTCGTAGGTCTGAGAATCAATATCATCAACATCCTCTCCTCCAATATGTCTCATATATCTCCCAGGATGATGGGATACTCTACCGGACCTATGTAAAGTTGGAACCTATGTGCTAGGTGCCTGAACAAACTCGGGCTGTGGAGTGGTGCTTGATCTATGTTCTCCAACCTCGCTCAACTCTATCACACTCCCATTGTCTCCACCAAGAATGTGTTCATTCTCAAGGAACACTGCTCTCTTAGCTACAAAAACCTTTTGGTTCTCAAGGTGATAGAAATAATACTCATAATTTTCCTTGAGGTATCCCATGAACTTACACCGCTTTGTCTTGGATTCCAACTAATCGAGGTTGTGTCTTTTAACATGGATAGGGCAACCCCAAATCTTAACAACCTAAAGATCAGACTTCTTACCTTTCCATATCTCATATGGTGTAGACACTACCTACTTTGTTGAACACTATTCAGAAGGTAAGTTGTGGTCTTTATGGCGCATCCCCAGAATGAGACGGATAGGTCGGCAAAACTCATCATGGATCACACCTTTTTTAATAGGATGCGATTTCTCCTTTCAGATACACCATTGAGCTAAAGTGTATAAGGCGGTGTCCATTGAGACAGAATCTCATGGTCCTTGAGGAACTGGGTGAACTCTATACTCAAGTACTTACCTCCTTGATTTGATCGAAGAGACTTGATACTCTTTTCAGTCTGGTTCTATAATTCATTCTTATACTCCTTGAATTTTTCGAAGGCCTCGGACTTGTACTTCATCAAGTACACATGTCCATACCTTGAGAAATCATCAATAAAAGTAATGAAGTAGGGGTAACCACCGATGGTATGAGCTGACATGGGACCACATACATCATTATGCATGAGTTCCAACAACTTAGTGTTTCTCTCTCCTATTCTAGTAAATGAAGAGTTTATCAGTTTTCTATGAAGGCAAGGCTCGCAAGTTGTATATGACTCATAGTCGAATGGATCTAGATATTTATCTTTTAGCAACTTTTGAATCCTTCCTTCATTGATACGACCTAGCCTACAATGCCACAAGTATGCACTATTCATCTCATCTCGTTTCCTCTTAGACATACGTACATTCAATAAATGTGGAGCAATATCCAGCATAAACAAACTATTATGCAATATTCATCTCGTGATGATCTTATCATATAATAATATTGAATAATGATTATTCTCAAAAACTAATTTATATCTACTAATTGCCAAACACGAAATGAAAATAATATTTTTGATAATAGAAGGAATAAAATAACATGTATCTAATACAATAATAGCTCCACTAGGTAGGTGTAGGAACAAAATAACTTTTACTCCATTGCCCATCTTGAGGTCCATCTCGTCTCTCGCCAATCTCCTAGATCTTGCTAGAACTTGCAACGAATTGTATATGTGATAAGCATTGTCGGTATCCAATACCCATGTGTTATCATAATAGTCTGACAAATGGAGACTGATTATGTATGTACCTGAAGCTTCTCCAAGCTTCTATTTCACCTTCTCTATAATGTACTCTTTGTAGTTCCTCTTTCAATGCCCATCTTTGCCGTAGTAGAAGCACTGGCCTTTGTCTTTTGTTGGGTTCTTTGTAGCAACCTTTGCTTTACCCGGTTTGCCCTTGCCCTTGCCCTTCTTGAGGGACTTTTTTGCCTTCCTTTTCTTTCTGGTCTCACTAGTATAGAGAACTGACTTTTCTTTCTTGATAGTGCTCTCTGCCTCCTTTAATATGTTGAGGAGCTTAAGGAGAGTCACTTCAAGCTTGTTTATATTAAAATTCATTATAAATAGAGAAAAGTAATCTGGTAGGGATTGAAGCATAAGATCCACACACAGGTTATCCTCTAGGATCAGTCACAGACCTGTGAGTTTATCTATCTACTCAATCATTTTCAGGATATGGTTCTTAACTGGTGTCCCCTCAATCATCCTAGCATGGAAGAGACTCTTGGATATCTCATATCATTGAGTCCTTCCCTGTTTCTCAAACAGTTTACGGACATGCAAGATGATGGTTTTGGCATCCATCTTTTCATGTTATGTTGTCTCTATAACTCGGGAGTCATGGAGCCCAATGTTTAATACCGAGCAAGAGTGGAGTCATCTATGTACTTCACGTAGTGAGCGATATCATCCTCGCTTATCCCTTCCTCGGTCGTTGGTATCACCGTATCATGGATGTATGCGATTTTCTCTGCCTTGAGAATGATTCTCAAGTTGCAAAGCCAATCTGTATAATTTGGACCAATGAGGTGGTTAACATCAAGTATGCCACGTAAGGGATTTGAAAGTGACATTTTCTAAAAATAAACATATAGCAAAAATGAATAACGTGAGAACTTTACAAAAAGTAAACAATTAAGATATGATATTCTATCTTAATCGACTCTAACTATTTTCTTATGAAACCTAGAACTACCTTCGGTGTGCGAATTGGAGATATCCGGTAGACCTCTAGTGGGGATTGGGATTCAATTGACATCTCAACATAACCTCGAGGAACTCGACCAATCACGCTAAGCCCAATAGGTAGGCAATTCTTACGGATCATAACTCCTTGTGATTCCTATCCTGTTCGACCTCCGAACAATCATGGTCTCGACGGACTCGACCATCCATGATGTCCAATTAAGTCATCACTATCGTTACAAGATGAGTCTAATTCGATGATATGCCCATGAGGGACTCGACCAAGTATACCATGTCCTTAGGTCACCGATGACATCTCTATGTCATAAGCAAGATCTCGAATCGTAATATAGGTGAGCCTCGAGAGACTCGACCAACTCAACCTATGTCGGGAATCAATTTTTTCATATAACGATGGAAGGCCAAATAGGTCAATCTAATTGCCTCACGTTTACCGACTTAATATTATAGAGAGGGATTTTTTATTCGGTATCCTAATATGAAATATCACACACATACATATTTAATATATATATATATATATATATATATATATATATATATATATATATATATATATATATATATATATATATATATATAGTACGTGTATAAGTAATCACACATCACATGAGCAATCACACCAGATAATCATGGACCACAACCTAATGTGATCACAGTTGAGCCAATGGGCCCAATCACTCACATCACAATCTATGTGTGCATCGGGGTATCTCCATGCCCTATGATCATCCATCTCATCCTCATCGATTTAGTCAGTATTTTGACACATCTACATGCATCATGATCATCCGTCTCGGCCTCGTGGATCTTGCTATCGCCTCTACGCTCCCATTGTGCCTCCTCATGTAATTATAACTTAATTGTAGACAAGTAGGCCCGACAATAAACTAGAAAAAAATTGGAGGTAGTGATTGCTCGACCGTACCATTATCCTCACCTCCAAAAGGATGAAATTGAAAAGATTATAAAGGAGATGCTTGAAACAGGGGTGATTCAACCAAGTTGCAGCCCCTATTCCTCACCGGTGCTATTTGTACGCAAGAAGGATGGAACTTGGCGGATGTGCATTGACTACCGAGCTTTAAATGGTATCACCATCAAGGACAAGTACTCAATACCAATGGTGGATGAACTTCTTGATGAGTTAAAAGGAGCTCGAGTCTTCACGAAGTTGGACCTCCGATCCGGTTACCACCAAATTCGGGTATGTGAAGATGACATTATAAAAACTGCATTTCATACACATAACGACCATTATAAATTCTTGGTAATGCCTTTTGGACTCATTAATACTCCTTCAACCTTCCAAAGTCTCACGAACAATATTTTTCGGAGCTTTCTTCGTAAATTTGTGTTGGTATTTTTCAATGATATTCTCATTTACAACCCTTCTCTTGAGACCCACTTTTAGTATTTACGGATTGTTTTGATGATCCTTCGGGAGAATACCCTCTTTGCTAACCAGCCAAAGTACATCTTTCTCCAGTAAAAAGTAGAGAACCTTGGGCACATAATATCAGAAAGGAGTGACGATAGACCTAATAAAAATTGAAGCAATGCAAGGCTGGCCGAAACCTACAAACTTGAAATTACTACGAGAGTTCCTTAGACTAATGGGCTACTACCGAAAATTTGTGAAGGACTATAGGAAGATCAGTGCACCCCTCACTTCTCTACTGAAAAAAGATGTCTTCCAATGGTCGGACAAAGCCTCTGCTGCCTTCCACAAACTTAAGGTAGCCATGCTGACGATGTTGGTGCTAGCGCTACTAGATTTTAACTGACCTTTCATCATTGAGGCCGACGTATCTGGAGTCCGAATTGGAGCCATTCTTATGCAAGATGGTCGATCACTTGCATACATCATCAAGGCGTTGTCTCTCTCCTATAAAATATTTTTTAATATATGATAAGGAGATGCTCACCATTATGCTTGTAGTAACGAGGTGGAGACTCTACTTGATCGTCCTACGATTTCAAATTAAAACCGACCATAGAATCCTCAAGTACTTTCTAGAGCAGAAGATATCATCCCTTGAGTAGTAAAAATGGGTAACCAAACTTCTAAGATTTGATTATAAAATTATTTACAAAAAAGGGAAAGAAAACGTTGTTGCAGATGCACTCTCATGGCTATGATAGAACCCTAGAGGAATTATATGAAAATTGATCTTTAAGAGAGATCAAACCTTGGAATACTAGAGGGGTTCCACCCTCCTAAAAGTCGGCCAAATGGCTGCAATTATAGATAAATCTTATTTGTAAAGAGATGGAGGCTACATGCTTATATAGGGCTCCAAACCCTAGCCCTAGGGGCAGCTTCCTAAGTGAGTTACCCCGTTTACCCTCAACCCTAACCAAGTAGCTCAATAAAAGGGGGCGATGGCTAGGAAGCCCAAAGGCCCAAATACAAACCCTAGCCACTCTTCTTTATATGATAGAGGTGGCTAGGTGGGGTTTATTACAATCTCATAGGGTTTTATTAGCTGTTTCTTGGTTGAGTAGGACCCAACCCTACTAGGGTCCTATCAAGCCCGCCCTCTCTAAATTAGCCTTATCCTCAAGGCTAAGGTTCCATGAACTTAGGGAATCGAGTCTTCAGCTCCTCATGTGATTCCTATGTGGCATCTTCAAGTGGTAAATTATTCCAATGCACTAATACTTCAGTAGAGGGACGTCGGCAATGTATCACGATTCTGCGATCAAGGATAGCTTGTGGTTGGGCTTGAATATCTCCATCATCAGTGGTGTTGGGTAGTTGGATCTGGTGTGACTCGTATTCTCTCAACTTGAGCTTCAAGCATGACATGTGGAAGACAAGGTGAAATTTGGCATCCTCAAGCAATTTAAGTATGTATGCCACAGCTCCAATACGCTCTGTGATCTGATAGGGCCCATAAAAACATGAGGATAGCTTCATGGAGGCTCGTGTGTTGATGGAGAGTTGCTTGTTTGGCTGTAAGTGAAGATAAACCCAATCTTCTACTGAAAATTCTCTTTTGCTATGTCGTGTGTCGGCTTGCTGCTTCATTATGACTTGAGCGGTAGAGAGATAATCCTTTAGTAGTTATAGGAGTTTGTCCCTGTCAATCAATTCTTTGTCGACCTGATCTACCTTGTCGAGCCAATTACATACTTAGGAATTAAGGGCCGACCGACCATACAGTGCTTCATAAGGGGCACATTTTATGGATGAATGATATATAGTATTATACCACTATTCGGCTCAGGGAAGTCATTTCGCCCACTCTTTTGGCCGGTCACTAGCGAAACATCGAAGGTATGTCTCTAAACACCTATTCACCACCTTTGTTTGGCCTTCAGTTTATGGATGATATGTTGTGCTCATCTTGAGTTTGGTGCCCTGTAACTGAAATAACCTGGTCTAAAATTTACTAGTGAATATCCTATCATGATCACTTACAATGGACCTTGGCATCCCATGTAATTTAATAATATTTTCTATAAAAATCTAGGCAATACTAGTAGCAGTGTAGGGATTTCGCACAACACAAAAATGAGCATATTTCGTAAATCAATCAACCACCACGAGAATTGTGCTTTTACCTTTAGAAGGTGGCAGCCCTTCGATGAAGTCCATGAAGATATCAGTCCACACTGAGTTCGGTATGGGTAGTGGTTGTAGCTTCCCTGGACTTGCCACTATTTCACCCTTGTGCTGTTAACATATATCACATTATGTCACATATTCAGAAATAATTTTTTTCATCCCTCTCCAATAGAAATTTTACTTCATTCTTTTGTAAGTTCTCAAGAATCCAGAGTGCCCTACTGAAGGTGTGGAGTGCATTTCATACAGAATGATTTTGATACAAGGGGAGTCGGGTATAAGCACAATACGACCTTTATAGCATAGATCCCTCGAATCCCAAGTGTAGTGGGCTATTACGCTTCGATCCTCCAAATTTTTTATGATGTTGCTAATCTCTGAATCCTTTTTCCATTCTTCCCTAATGTTCTCGAGGAAGCTGGTGGTAGGAAGGGAGATGGCTGAAAATTTAGCTTGCTCAAGTAGTCGTGAGAGTGCATTTGCAACATAGTTTTCTTTCCCCTTTTGTAAATAATTTCATAATCAAATCCTAGAAGTTTGGTTACTCATTTTTGTTGCTTAGGGGATGATATCTTCTATTCAAAAAAGTACTTAAGGCTTCTATGGTCAGTTTTAATTTGAAATCGCCAACCGATCAGGTAGGGTCTCCACCTCATTACTGCGTGCACAATGACGAGCATCTCCTTATCATATATTGACATGTTTTGATGGGAGGGAGACAATGCCTTGTTGGTGTATCTGAGTGGTCGACCATCTTGCATGAGAATAGCTCCAATTCTGACTCCACATGCATCAACCTCAATGATGAAGGGTCGGCTGAAATCTGGTAGTGCTAGCATCGGCGTCGTCGTCATGGCTGCCTTAAGTTTGTTGAAGGCAGCAGAGGCTTTGTCCAACCATTGGAAGACATATTTTTTTAGTAGTGAAGTGAGGGGTGCACTGATCTTCCCATAGTCCTTCATAAATTTTTGGTAGTAGCCCATTAGTCTAAGGAACCTGTGCAGTAATTTAATGTTTGTAGGTTTCGACCAGCCCTGCATTGGTTCAATTTTTGTTGTGTCTAGTGTCACTCCTTCTGATATTATGCACCCAAGGTACTCTACTTTTTGTTGGAGAAAGCTATACTTTGGCTGCTTAACAAAAATGGTATTCTCCCAAAGGATCGTCAAAATAACCCGTAAATACTAAAAGTGAGTCTCAAGAGAAGGGCTGTAAATGAGAATATCATCAAAAAATATCAGCACAAATTTACGAAGAAAGCTCCAAAAAATATCGTTCATGAAAATTTGGAAGGTTAAAGGAGCATTTGTAAGTCCAAAGGTATTACTTGTTGAATCTCGGATTTTGATGATGAAATCAATTGTCATTTGTTATCTAATCCATATGTTGAGATAAGTGTGCAAGATTAACTACAATAAAAGTAAGACATGCAGTAGGAGTTGCGTCGGAGTCAAGACAATGATCACGTTGGGAGTTCGAGAGTTCGACGGAAGTTCGGACAGTCGTCGGAGGTTCTACAGGAACAAATCCGAGAAGTCCATGAGCTTGCCAAAGAAGCTCGTCGGAACTCGCCAAGTGGATCGTCACAAGTCCAGGAGTTTGTCGGAAGTCCGCAGGAGCATCACCGAGGGTTCATCGGATGATCGATGGAAGTTCGCCGGAAGCTCACCGGAAGAAGCGATTGACGCACCGGAGCAAGTTGTAGTAAATGTCTTAGGGAATATCGTAGTTAGCACAATGATTAAGTTGGAAATGGGAGGTGATCCCATTAACTTAATCTTGGGGCAATTGGGCCCCTGAAAAACCCAAATTGGGCCAAATGGATCAACCCATTCGGACCCTGATTTCTGCCAGGCGGTTGAACCGCCCAAGGTAGGAGGTGGCACTGCCTGGGCTCGGTCTCCGAGCGAGACTGGGAGGTGCAACTGACTCAGTCAGGAGGTTGCACCGCCTGAGCTTGGTCTTTGAGCTCTAGCAGGAGGTGCACCCGCCCCTGACAGGAGGTGGCATCGCCCAGAGGCTCAGTCTTCGAGCTCTACCAGGCGGTGCAACCGCTCCAGTCAGGAGGTGCAACCGCCTAATCCCGGAATTCCGAGAATTGATAGTTTTGAGCTCCAAATTTGAACTGGGTTGGGGCCTATAAATACCCCACCCATTCAGCACTGAAAGGGAATAGAATACACTCCGAAATCTTGATCTTGTTTTATGATTTTTAGAGCTCAAAATTATTGTAAAGGCCAAAAGTCCTCCCTCTTTTCTTCCAAGTTCTGAGCTGTAAAGAGCGGAGAGAAAATTCTGTAAGGGTTGTCTCCTAAGCCCGTCAAAAGGAGTGAAACTGTAAAAGGGTGGTTGGCCTTCGCCTATCGAAGGAAGGCCTCTAGTTGACGTCGGTGACCTCGTCGGTGGAGGAAGCCAAAAGTGGAGTAGGTCAAGATTGACCGAACCACTCTAAATCTCGGTTTGCATTTACTTTGAGCATTTTATCTTTACTACAAACCTCCTCTAAAGCTTACTGCTTTCTACGTATATACGATCGGGTTTCAGCTTTGCACTTTCCGAATCAACGTTTAGACGTAAATCTGTTTTTTTGTACGATCATCATATTTCAGTTTGCGTTTACGTTTTGATTTCTATCTTAACTGCAAATTGCCTTAATATCCTTGCTTAAGCTACATCTCGCCTAATCAAGTGATTTACGAATCAGCATTTAGACGTAAATCGGTTTCTTAGTACGAACATCATATTTTAGTTTGCGCTCATATTCTGGTTTTCATCATAACTGCAAACTGCCTTCATAGATTGACTTTAACGTCATCTCGGTTGATCTTAAGTTAAAGTAATCTTAGAATCAACTTTCACACCGAAATCATTTTTATCGTTCGAACATTTTTATCGTTGAAATATTTCCATGAAAGAATGATTCAAAAGTTGCTAAAGGATGGATATCTAGATCCATTCGACTATGTGTCATATGCAACTTGCGAGCCTTGCCTTCGTGGAAAACTAACCAACTCTCCATTTAGTGGAACTAGAGAGAGAGCCACTGAGCTGTTGGAACTCATACATAGTGATGTATGTCGACCCATGTCAACTCATGCCATTGGTGGTTACTCCTACTTCATTACCTTTACTGATGATTTTTCAAGGTATGGATATGTGTACTTAATGAAGTATAAGTCCGAGGCCTTTGAGAAATTCAGAGAGTATAAGAATAAGGTAGAGAAACAGATTGGAAAGAGTATCAAAACTCTTCGATCAGATTGAGGAGGTGAGTACTTAAGTACAGAGTTTACTCAGTTCCTCAAGGGCCATGAGATATTATCCCAATGGACACCTCCTTATATACCTCAGCTCAATGGTGTCTCTGAAAGGAGAAATCATATGCTATTAGACATAGTACAGTCCATGATGAGTTTTGCTAACCTACCCATCTCATTCTGGGGATATGCCCTAGAAATCGCAGCTTACCTTCTGAACAGAGTTCCAACTAAGTCAGTAGTGTCTACACCATATAAGATATGAAAAGGGAAGAAGCCTGATCTTAAGGTTATTAAGATTTGGGGATACCCTGCCCACGTTAAAAGAAACAACCCCGATAAGTTAGAATCAAGGACAGAGCGATGCAAATTTGTGGGATACCCCAAGGAAACTTGTGGGTATTATTTCTATCATCTCGAGGACCAAAAGTTCTTTGTAGCTAAGAGAGCAGTGTTCCTTAAGAAGGAACACATTCTTGGCGGAGATAGTGGGAGAATGATAGAGTTGAGCGAGGTTGGAGAACCAAGCTCAAGCACCACTCTACAGCCCGAGTCTGTTCAGGTACCTAATACACAAGTTTCAACTTTACGTAGGTCTGATAGAGTATCCCATCCTTCTGAGAGATATGTGGGACATATTAGAGGAGAGGATGTTGAGGATATTGATCCTCAGACCTACGAGGAGGCTATTATGAGTATAGACTCTGGGAAGTGGCAAGAAGCCATGAATTCTGAGATGGATTCTATGTACTCCAACAAGGTTTGGAACCTAGTTGATGTGCCTGAAGGTATTGTACCCATCGGTTGCAAGTGGATCTTTAAGAAAAAGATCGGAGTAGATGGAAAGGTAGAGACCTATAAAGCAAGGCTAGTGGCTAAGGGGTATCGTCAAAGGTAAGGTGTTGACTACAATGAAACCTTCTCACCCATAGCAATGCTAAAATCCATCAGAATTCTATTGGCTATTGCAGCATTCTATGATTATGAGATCTGACAGATAGATGTGAAAATCGCATTCCTTAATGGGAACCTCGAGGAGGAGGTGTATATGATGCAACCTGAGGGATTTGTGTACAAGAACTGCCCAGATAAGGTGTGTAGGTTGCTTAGATCCATTTATAGACTAAAGCAAGCTTCCCGAAGTTGGAACATAAGATTTGATGAGGCAATCAGATCTTATGACTTCGTTAAGAACGAAGACGAGCCTTGTATATATAGGAAGGTAAGTGGGAGTGCTATCACCTTTTTGGTGTTATATGTGGATGACATCCTTATCATTGGGAATGACGTAGGAATGCTATCCACAGTAAAGGCTTGGTTATCTAGACACTTCTCCATGAAGGACTTAGGGGAAGCATCCTATATCTTAGGGATTAGAATCTATAGAGATAGATCCAAGAGGATGCTTGGCTTATCCTAGTCCAAGTACATAAAAACCATTGTCAAAAGGTTTGGCATGGAAAATTCCAAGAGAGGTCTCATACCGATGAGACATGGGATATCGCTTTCTACGAGTATGTCCCCAAAGACTCCAGAAGAAAGGGCGAACATGGATATGATACCTTATGCCTCAACAATAAAGTCTATCATGTATGTCATACTATGTACTAGGCCTGATATAGCGCATGCTTTGAGTGTCACGAGCAGGTTTAAGGCGGATCCAGGCTTGGAGCACTAGAAAGCAGTAAAGTGTATCCTTAAGTACTTGAGAAGGACTAAGGATATTTTACTAGTATATGGAGGTAATAGCCTCAAGGTTGAAGGCTACACAGACTCAATTTTTCAGTTTGATGTCGATGATATCAAGTTGAATTCAGGGTATGTGTACACCTTGAATGGAGGAGCAGTGTGCTGGAAGAGTTCCAAGCAAGATACTACTACTGACTCGACCATAGAGGCGGAGCACATTGCTGCATCAGATGCAGCAAAGGAGGGAGTCTGGTTGAAGAAGTTCATCACAGATTTGGGAGTCATGCCGGGTAGCGAGGAGCTGATCTCCTTATATTGCGACAACAACGGGGTGATTACTCAAGTGAAGGAACCTAGGTCTCATCAGAAATCGAAGCATGTTCTAAGGAGGTTCCACCTTATCAGAGAGATCGTAACCCGAGGAGATGTAGCAATGGAAAGAATTCCATCCGAAGATAACATTGCAGATCCACAAATAAAGCCATTGTCTTAGATTGTATTTAAGCATCATAGGGGTCTGATGGGGATTAGACACATAGGTGATTGGCTTTAGGTCAAGTGGGAGATTGCTAGTCATAGGTGCCCAGCAAGCCAATCATGTGAGTGATGGCATGTGTGATTTGATACAGAATCTTTTTGTTTATTATATTTTGGCATATATCACATTATAACTATTGCATATATGCACATATATATTGTGATGTCCTTGGATTTGTGCAATGGGTATCAGATCGTGATGAGATCACGAAAATGAGTTCGATTCACCTTTAAACACATATCCTAAATAATCCAGATCATAGGTTACTCGAGAGGGACATCGTGATAACCAGACAGACTAGTGTGTTGTATACCCGTCCATTTGATAGATGCAGCTGGTCTCATGGCTGCTCGTATAGGGATACTAGGGATATACTACAGGTGCTCATTGGAGAATGAGTTCACTGATTGATCCGCTTACGGAATGTTGGATGGTTGATGATGCCTTATTATCAGATAGTGATTCCGTAGTCCTAGTGGTATATCTGGTCCTTAGACTTGAGACACCAAGGATGTCCTGTATGAGTGCTCCACTCTTTGATACCAGACTTATAGGTTTGGCTGTCCCAGATATAGTACAACTAGTCATTGGGAGTGGTAGTCGACCTTACGAGGGCTATTGAGTGTTAATAGAGGATCATCCACTTTCGGCGTCATGAGAGGAATATCCCATGTATTCTTGCTAAGACAAATCCCTAGCCAGGGTCATTCGGGTTGAGAGAAAAAGAGTTCTCCGGGAGAATCCGATTAGAGCGAGACTAGAGTAGAAACCGTATGGGTCTGACAGCACCATGCTCGATATACGGTCTCTGGGATATTAGATGGATGAGGGACTATAGGTACATGGTAACTGAGGACAGATAGGTCCAATGGATTGGATTCCCTTGTATCGTTTGGGGACTATGGCGTAGTGGCCTAGTACATCCATAGTCGATGAGTCGAGTGAATTATTACAGAGATAATAATTCACTGAGTTAGAAGGAGTTCTGACAGGTATGACTCACGGCCAACTCGATATTGGGCCTAGAGAGTTACATACATATGATAGGCATTACGATGAGTAGAGGTTCGGATATGAGATATCCGACGGAACCCTTATCTTAGTGGATATCCAATAAGCCCCTGAATTATTGGATCCCATGGATGAGATCCAATAAGAGCCCATGAGAGATTATTGGATAGAGATCCACTAATCTAAATGGCTTGGGTTATTGGATGCAGATCCAATACCCACTAGGGGAGGATCCATTAGGTTTTGACAGGAGACCTCTATAAATTGGAGGGATTCAGAGCCTCATCGGCTAGAGCCTTTGCTTGCCTCTCCTTTTCTCCTTCCCCTATCCACCTTTGAGCAGGCTTGGAGTTTTGAGGAGTGTCGTTGCTGCCCTACTGTGTGGATCACCGCTAGAGAGGAGGATGTTTGATCTCCTTCACCCTCTCCTAAAGATCTGCAAGGAAAAAGGAATATAAGATCTCCCTAGGTAACACAATCTACTCTATACGCAGTTTTTCAGTTTCGCAGATTTTGTGCACCAATCATCGCATGACGACGAACATCTCTTTGGGAATCAGGGATTTTGTTTTCTTGTTCTTCCACTGCGCATGTGATGTCGCCCCCAAGATTTCCCAAAAGTAATCATATCTTATGACTTTGTTAAGAATGAAGATGAGCCTTATGTGTACAGGAAGATAAGTAGGAATGCTATCACCTTCTTGGTATTATATGTGGATGACATCCTAATCATTGAGAATGATGTAAGAATGCTATCCACAGTAAAGACTTGGTTATCTAGACACTTCTCCATGAAGGACTTAGGAAAAACATCTTATATCTTCGGGATTCAGATCTATAGAGATAGATCTAAGAGAATGCTTGGTTTGTCCCAATCTAAGTACATAGGCATCATTGTCAAAAGGTTTGGCATGAAAAATTTCAAAAGAGGTCTCATACCAATGAGACATAGGATATCACTTTCTAGGAGTATGTCCTCAAAGACTCTTGAAGAAAGGGCAAACATGGATATGATACCATATGCCTCAACTATAAGGTCTACCATGTATGTCATGCTATGTATCAGGACTGATATAGCTCATACTTTGAGTGTCACGAGCAAGTATCAAGCGACTCCAAGCTAGGAGTATTGGAAGGTAGTAAAGTGTATCCTTAAATACTTGAGAAGGACTAAAGATCTTTTACTGGTATATAGAGGTAGTAGCCTCAGGGTTAAAGGCTGTACGGACTTGAGTTTCGAGTCCGATGTTGATGATAGCAAGTCGAATTCAAGGTATGTGTACACCCTGAATGGAGGAGCAGTGTACTGGAAGAGTTTCAAGCAAGATACTGCTACTGACTCGACCACAAAGGCGGAGTACATTGCTGCAGTAAAAGCAACAAAGGAGGGAGTTTGGATGAAGAAGTTTATCACAGATCTAGGAGTCATGTCGGGCATTGAGAAGCTGATTCCTTATAATACGACAACTACGGGGTGATTGCTCAAATAAGGGAACCCAGGTCTCATCAGAAGCATTCTAAGGAGGTTCTAGCTTATTAGAGACATCATGACCCGAGGAGTTGTAGAAGAGGAAAGAGTTCCATCCAAAGATAACATCGTAGATTCACTAATAAAGCCATTATCTCAAATTGTCTTTGAGTATTACAGGAGTGTTAGAACCCTTGCAGATTCTAAACTTGGAGTTGATCTCTTTAGGGGGTCGGCCTCCTTGGAACTCTATAGGGGTTCCTCCCTCCAAGTTGCTACTCAAAGGCTGCAGAAAAGATTCATCTATTGCTTAAGAAAAGAGAAGTAATACATGGCTATTCATATGGCTTCTAAACCCTAACTCCTAATAGGACTCCTACTTAAGACTTTTACTTCTAACCAACTCCTAAAAGGACTCCTATTCCCTTACAACTCCTAAATCTTCTTTAAGAAAAAACCTCCTAACCCTAGCCAGCCTCTTCATCTCTTTAATAGGGGTCGGCTTAGGTAGGTTTTACATGAATGTCTCTCTCAATTAGGACTCTCCTAGCTCGAGTCCGAACAGACCCGCCCTCTTCAAATCAGCCTTGTCCTCAAGGCTGAGATTCCATGAACTTAGGGAACCGGGTCTTCAGCTCCTCATATGGTTCCCATGTGGCGTCTTCAAGTGGTAAATAATTCCAATGCACTAGTACTTCAGTAGAGGGACGTCGGCGACGCATCACGATCCTACGATCGAGGATGGCTTGTGGTTGAGCTTGAATAACTCCATCCTCAGTGGTGTTGGGCAGTTGGATCTAGGGTGACTCGTGTTCTCCCACTTGGGCTCCAGGCATGACACGTGAAAGACAGGGTGAATTTTGGCATCCTCAAGTAATTTAAGTCTATACGCCACTGTACCAATACGCTCTGTGATCTGATAGGGCCCAAAAAATCGTGGAGATAGCTTCATTGAGGCTCGAGTATTGATGGAGAGTTGCTTATATGGTTGTAGGCGAAGATAAACCCAATCTCCTACTGAAAATTCTCTTTCGCTTCGTCGTGTGTCGGCTTGCTGCTTCATTCTAGCTTGAGCTATAGAAAGATTATCTTTTAACAGTTGTAGGAGTTTGTCCCTATCAATCAATTCTTGTTCAACCTGATCTACCTTGGCCGAGCCATTTACAGACTTTAGAATCACAAGGGTCGGTCGACCATACAATGCTTCATAAGGGGCACATTTTATAGATGAATGATATGTAGTATTATACCACCATTCGGCTCAGGGAAGCCATTTTGCCCACTCTTTTGGTCGGTCACTAGCGAAACACTGAAGGTACGTCTCTAAACACCTGTTTACCATCTCTATTTGGTCGTCAGTTTATGGATGATACGCTGTGCTCATCTTGAGTTTGGTGCCTTGTAACTAGAATAACTCGGTCCAAAATTTACTAGTGAAGATCCTATCATGATCACTTACAATGGACCTTGGCATCCCATGCAGTTTAATAATATTTTATATGAAAACTTGGGCAATACTAGCAATAGTGTAGGGACTTCTCACAACACAAAAATGAGCATATTTCGTAAGTTGATCAACCACCACGAGAATTGTGCTTTTACCTTTGGCAGGTGGCAGCCCTTCAATGAAGTCCATGGAGATGTCAGTCCACACCGAGTCCGGTATAGGTAGTGGTTGTAGTTTCCCTGGATTTGTCACAGTTTCACCCTTGTATTGTTGACATACATCACATTGTGCTACATATTCAGCAATAATTTTTTTTCATCCCTCTCCAATAAAAATTTTGCTTCACTCTTTTGTAGGTTCTTAGGAATCCAGAGTGCCCTGCTGAAGGCATGGAGTGCATTTCATGCAGGATGATTGTGATACAAGGGGAGTCAGGTATAAGCACAATACGACCTTTGTAGCGTAGATCCCTCGAATCCCAAGTGTAGTGGGCTATTGCACTTGGATCCTCCTCCAATTTTTTTATAATGTTGCTGATCTCTGGATCCTTCTTCCATTCTTCCCTAATATCCACGAGGAGACTAGTGGTAGGAAGGGAGATGGCAGAAACCTTAGCTTGCTCAGGTAGTCGTGAGAGTGTATCTACAACAACGTTTTCTTTCCTCTTTTTGTAAATAATTTCATAATCAAATCCAAGAAGTTTGGTTACCCATTTTTGTTGCTCAGGGGATGATATCTTTTGCTCCAAAAAATACTTGAGGCTTCTATGGTCGGTTTTAATTTGAAATCGTCGGCCGATCAGGTAGGGTCTCCACCTCATTACTGCGTGTACAATGGTGAGCATCGCCTTATCATATACTGACATGTTTTGATGGAAGGGAGATAATGCCTTGCTAGTGTATATAAGTGGTCGACCATCTTACATGAGAACGACTCCAATTCTGACTCCAGATGCGTCGGTCTCAATGATGAAGGGTCGGCTGAAATCTGGTAGCGCTAGCACCGGCGTCGTTGTCATGGCTACCTTAAGTTTGTCGAATGCAGCAGAGGCTTTGTCCGACCATTGGAAAGCATCTTTTTTCAGTAGAGAAGTGAGTGGTACACTGATCTTCCCATAGTCCTTAACAAATTTTCGGTAGTAGCCTGTTAGTCCAAGGAACCCGCGTAGTAATTTCACGTTTGTAGGTTTCGGCCAGCCTTGCATTGTCTCATTTTTTGTTGGGTCTACCGCCACTCCTTCTTCTGATATTATGTGCCCAAGGTACTCTACTTTTTGCTAGAGAAAGCTACACTTTGGTTGCTTAACAAAAAGAGTATTATCCCGAAGGATCGTCAGAATAATCCGTAAATGCTGAAAGTGAGTCTCAAGAGAAGGGCTGTAAATGAGAATATCATCGAAAAATACCAGTACAAATTTACGAAGAAAGCTTCAAAAAATATCGTTCATGAGACTTTGAAAGGTTGAAGGAGCATTAGTGAGTGCAAAAGTGTAATATCCCTCACTTTTGTAAATTATTAATAAAAATTTATTTATAAATCGGAGGACCTATAGGTAAATATGGAAATTTCAAGGACTAAACTATTAAGTTGTAAAAAGAAGAAAATAAAGAAAACCAAAAATTTCGGTTTTATCCCACCGCCTCCCACGCTCTCTCTGTTTCTTCGAGAAACAGAGAGAAGCGGTGGGGCGTGGGGAGAAGAAGAAGAGAAGTAGAGGGAGAAGAGAAGAAGAGGGAAAAGAAGAGAGGAAGAAGAGGAAGAAGAGGGAGAAGAGAAGAAAAGAAGAAGTAGAAGAGAGGGAAGATGAAGAGGAGAAAGAGAGGCAGCTGCAGCAGCTAGGGTTGCAGCACTTCTGTTTCCCGCAGGTGGAAACAGAGGAGAGGATGTGTGGGGCGTTGAGGATGAAAAGGGAAGAAGAAGAAGAAGAAGAAGAAGAAGAAGAAGAAGAGAGGAGGATAGCTGCGGCAAGGCTGCAGCGAGGAGATGTGTGGCCTTGGGGAGGAAAAGGGAAGAGGAGAAGAAGAGAAGGAGAAGAAGAGGGAAAAGAGAGGGAAGACGGAGAGGAGCGAGAGGTGGCAGCAGCTAGGGCTGCAGCACCTCTGTTTCCTGCAGGTGGAAACAGAGGAGACGTGTGGGGTGTCGGGTAGGAGAAGAGCAGGAGAAGAAGAAGAGGAAGAGAAGAAGAAGAGGAAGCAGGAGAAGAGGTTGTGATACCTCTGTTCCCTGCAGAGGAAACAGAGGAGAGGGTGTGTGTGACGCCGGGAAGAAGAAGGGGAGGAAGGAGAAGAAGAGAAGAAGAAGAAAGGAAGGAGAAGGAAGAGGAGAAGGGAAAGAAGTAGCTGTGGCTGCGGCTGTGGCAGCTGCAGCTATGGCAGGGAAGGAGGAAGAGAAAGGAAGAAGGGAAGGAGAGGAAGAAGAGAAGGGAAAGAAGGGGCTGCAGCTGCGGCGATGGCAGCTGCAGTTGGAAGAGAAGAAGGAGAGGAAGATGAGCAGGGGAGGAAGAAGAGGCTGTGGCTGTGGCTGAGGCTGCGACTGCAGCAGTGCAGCTGGGAAAGAAGAGAAGGAAAGGAAGAAGAAGAGAAAGGAAAAGGGAAGAAGAGAGGAAGAGGAAAAGGGGAGGCAGCTGTGGCAGTGGCAGCTGCAGCTGGAAGAGAAGGAGAGGAAATAGAGCAGGGGAGAAAGAAGAGGCTGCGGTTGTGGTGGCTGCGGCCATGGTTGCGACTGCGACTGCGGCAGTTGCAGCTGGGAAAGAAAAGAAAGGAAAGGGGGAAAAAGGGGCTGTGGACGGGATTACGGTCGCAGTGGCAGCGACTGCGTATGTAGCAGTTATGTCTGCGAGAGAAGGGAGGAAGGAAGGTAGTGCGGTGGAAGGGGCGGCGATTGTGGCAGCGGCAGCGGCGGCGGCTGTGGCAGCTGTGTTTGGGAAAGAAAAAGAAGGAATGAGAGTAAAAGAGAGCAGGTGACTGTGCCTCGATGTCCGACACGTGGTGTAGTTGCGAAGAAAGGAAGAAAACGGGAGCACAAAACGAAACAGAGAGAGGACACGAAGGAAAAGTAGAAGGATTGGACTGACACCTTCCTTGGATATTCAGATCAAAATATTTGAAAGGCAAGTTCCCTGATCGTTTCTCCTATAATTGCTCTGATATTTCTTATTGCAAGTTCCCTGATCGTTTCTCCTATAATTGCTCTGATATTTTTTATTGCAAGTTTCCGATTCGTTCCTCCTGTAATTGTACTAATCTTTCCTATTGCAAGTATCCTGATCTTTCCTCACTGTAATTTTATCTCTACATTTGCTTTGAATATGAGGAACTTTGAATTGTTCTAACCTTGCATTTGATATATCACCTGTTTAGACGTAACGATTCGAATCTGTGCAACTTCTGAGATTCTGACCTTTTGATACCGAGCTGCCTATAAGTCTTTGTTGGAAACTCTGATTTGTTCAAAACTGATTCGATTGGAAACTAGACTCGTAGATCTTTCTTTTGATATATGGATTGAAAGATTTGGAATCCAAACACCTACCCAGTTATCTATTGAATCTGACATTATGAATTCTGCCAAACAGAGATTTTGTTCTACGACCCTTGTTTATCAAATTATTTGTAACTCTCTCTGTTGGACAGTTTAATTCATATGAAGCCTGTCTTATCTGAAAGTATTATCCAATGATTATTTCTGAGTAAATTGGAGCACGATTGATAGTTTGAATCATTTGTTCAATGTGCCTCTTGTATACTGCCAGAGATCGAGCTTTGGTCAATTTCTCATATTCTGGTTTCATTCCTTTGGAAATTGATATCCTTTAGCCTTCTTATTCAATTGAGCTTTATATTACTGCTTTGAATTCTTGTATGCTCTTGTCCTTAAAATTATTTGCATTCTTGAAAACTATTGTGTAACGTTTAAGCTATATCGTATTGACTCCTATAGGCACATGTATAACCCATTGTTCCGCATTTGCTTTCGATGTGTGCCTATTCTAGTTTCATTCCTTTGGATATCGAATTCATCTAACCCTTTTATTTGAATTGAGTTATATATGATTGTTTGGAATCCGTGTATACTCTTGCTTTTATTTCATTCCAAATCTGGATACATTTGTGAGAGATTGTTGCTTGCATCGTATTTGACTCGTAAAGGCACATGTACGTTTGTTGTTCCGTGTGTGCTTCCGATATATGCTACTTATTGCTAAAACTGCCCTCTTGTATTCTGGTGTGTGGGATTGTCTGGACCTTTGCCAGAAATGGTAAAGGGTATGCGCTTATTGCCCGCTCTATGGGGTCCCGCTCTGTGGGATATTATGGACCTTTGCCAGAAATGGTAAAGGGTATGTGCTTAGAGCCTGCGATGCTCTGCCGGCCCCCTTTGACTTCACCTAGACGTGGGTGGATGGAGCTCCCAGACGTGGGAGACTTTTGTCAGGTGGTCATTCAGAAATGGATGAATCACATTCTGACTGAGATCCCACTACACCTTCTGTGTGTTTGATATGATATCCAGAGCTTTGGTTATGTGTTTCTGTACATGCTTTGGATAAGATTGATATGTTTGCAACGTCAAAGATGGCGTTTGAGCTTCTTTACAGTATTTGTTATTGATATGCTCTGAAATGTTTCCTCCACTGTTGATATGTTTCGAAATGTTCCATATGTCGTTGATATGCTCCGGAACATTTCATACGCCATTGATATGCTCCAACAGTGGAGGAAACATTTCTCTGTGCTCCATTTGCTATGAACTGATATGTTCTGAAATGTCCTATCTGCCATTGATATGCTCCAATTACTCTGTGCTTCATTTGCTATGAACTGATATGTTCTGAAATGTCCTATCTGCCATTGATATGCTCCAATTACTCTGTGCTCCATTTGCTATGAACTGATATGTTCTGAAATGTCCTATCTGCCATTGATATGCTCCAATTACTCTATGCTCCATTTGTTCTGAATCAAATATGTTTTGAATGACATGATACTTATGATTTTGTATCTAATGAGATGGTATCCTTGAGAATTCTTGTATTCTGCCTTACATTATGATACCTTACTCGTTTGAAACCGTTCCTTTTGTTCTGAATATGTTTTGTCACTTGTTGAGCCATTTTTGGCTCACTCCGTTGTTATATAAATCTTTCAGGTCAGCTTGTCACTCTTCGAGATGTTTGATTTGGGCTGAGGCAGTAGATAGCTATTCAGAATTATGGGCAATTCTTGTCGGTTGTTATGCTATTGTTGTATAAGCATATTTTGTATGTAATGAATTGTTCTGATGATCGAAATGGATATACTGTGTAAAAGTGTTAGAAGATCTCTCTTATTTGGAATTTCGTAATGTTAAGTCTAATTTATGACGATATGAACTTATGGTGAATAGTTGGAGTTCTGATTGTATAATTTATTTAGCTTGTGGATTTATAAGTGTTGTTCATGTTTGTCATGTTGGCTTGGGTTGCCATAATTGTGAATCATCGAGTGATGTGATATATGATTTTAAAATGCATAGGTTTTATGGATGTGAATTTGATTGAATGTTTTTCAGTGTCCTCAAACGTTAGTTTGGATCCTAGATTGGTTTGTGACGAAAATTTTAAAAATCATGGATATATTTGAGGGGCGTGATAGAGGTGGTATCAGAGCATGGTTTGAGGATTACTGAAATATTTGATATATTGACGTGCAAAATATTTTGAGGCCTAATGAACTATATTGATCGGTGGAAATTTTTCTTTGATGCATTTTAGGAATCTAGGATGACGAGGACATTTAGTCATCCTACTTCATCTGGTTTTGATTAATTAAGGGGAATGAAAGGATTGATTGGGGATATTGAATCAGAGTGGCACAACAGAAGCATGATGAACCTAATTTCATCGGTGGTAGAAAAATGGATGATGCAAATGGAGAAGATATTTGATGTACAAAATTGTTCTGATGATCAAAAGATTTCTTTTGCCAACTTATATTGGAAGTAGAGGCTGATAATTAATGGCAATAATGAAAAGAATTTTTGGAGATTAGTGACAAGAATGATAAGGACAAGTTTACCAATAAGAATGTGATTGGAAATGAATCAGAAAGTGATACCAAGAAGGTCAAGACATTTGGATTTGAAAAGGAAGTCACCACAAAAAACTCAATCACGTGTGAATTGCAAGTTAAATTATGAAACAAGTTTGTGTTTTCGGGTGACTAGAGTCTATTTTGCTTATGGAAAGTGGGATCATAAAATAAAAAACTGCCCTTTGAACAAGAAGAAAGAGTCACTGCCTCATGAATCATCAGCCCATGTCAGAGTGTATGCTATCACTGAATATGATTCTAAGACTTCTGAATTAGTGATCAAAGGTATTATACATGTTTATGAAAGAATGCAAATATTTGTTTGACCATGGGTCCTATCTACGATTTGATTCGTAACATGTTGCCTATCACTTTGGTATTCAACCTAGACCACTGCATTATGTGCTATATGTAAATACGATCATTAGAGATTCTTTGATAACAGACTTGAATCTGGTCCTCTTGTCTGATTTTTATTGGAGAACTTGAACTTTTTCGTTGATTTAGTTCTCCTAGAGATTTGGAGTTTTGATATTATACTTGGTATGGATTGACTATCTTCCTATCATACCAGTATGGATTGGTATATAACAAATGATCACTTTTTGTACATTTGATCAACCGATCTTTTATTTTGAAAGTATTGGATATGATTTATCTCCTTGCCTAATGTATCCCAAAATGATTTGCTTGGATTACCTCCAAACGTGAATTTGTTTTTGATTTGGTCCTTGGGATAATCTTAATATCTAAGCCTCTCTAGAGAATGACATCATTTGAGTGAGTGGAATTAGAAAAGCAACTATACGGACTATTAAATAAGGATTTTATTTGGCTTAATATTTCATCGTGGGGTGGTCCGGTGTTAGTTAAAAAGATGGAGGGAATATTAAGACTTTGTATTGATTATGGACAGTTGAATCAGGTGATCATAAGAAACGAGTATTTTCTGAAGTAACGACTTACTTGATTAACTGCAGGGTGCGCAAGTATTTTTAAAAATTGATTGAAGGTCGGGTTACCGTCTATTGACGATCAAGGAGGAGAATATTTCGGTCATTCATGGATAATTGTGTCATTATATTGTATTGATGAAATTATTTGAGAGTAGGAGGAGGAAATAAAGAAATCATAATCATCACCTTTTCATCGATTGAGCTATGATCAATTTAGAGGACTAAATTTTCTTTTAAGGAGGGGAGAGTGTAATATCCCTCACTTTTGTAAATTATTAATAAAGATTTATTTATTAATCGGAGGACCTATAGGTAAATATGGAAATTTCAAGGACTAAATTGTTAAGTTGTAAAAAGAAGAAAATAAAGAAAACCGAAAATTTCAGTTTTATCCCACCGCCTCCCACACTCTCTCTGTTTCTTCGAGAAACAGAGAGAAGCGGTGGGGCGTGGGGAGAAGAAGAAGAGAAGTAGAGGGAGAAGAGAAGAAGAGGGAAAAGAAGAGAGGAAGAAGAGGAAGAAGAGGGAGAAGAGAAGAAAAGAAGAAGTAGAAGAGAGGGAAGATGGAGAGGAGAAAGAGAGGCAGCTGTAGCAGCTAGGGCTGCAGCACCTCTGTTTCCCGCAGGTGGAAACAGAGGAGAGGATGTGTGGGGCGTTGAGGATGAAAAGGGAAGAAGAAGAACGAGAAGAAGAAGAAGAAGAAGAAGAAGAAGAAGAGAGGAGGATAGCTGCGGCAAGGCTGCAGCGAGGAGATGTGTGGCCTTGGGGAGGAAAAGGGAAGAGGAGAAGAAGAGAAGGAGAAGAAGAGGGAAAAGAGAGGGAAGACGGAGAGGAGCGAGAGGTGGCAGCAGCTAGGGCTGCAGCACCTCTGTTTCCTGCAGGTGGAAACAGAGGAGACGTGTGGGGTGTCGGGTAGGAGAAGAGCAGAAGAAGAAGAAGAGGAAGAGAAGAAGAAGAGGAAGCAGGAGAAGAGGTTGTGATACCTCTGTTCCCTGCAGAGGAAACAGAGGAGAGGGTGTGTGTGACGCCGGGAAGAAGAAGGGGAGGAAGGAGAAGAAGAGAAGAAGAAGAAAGGAAGGAGAAGGAAGAGGAGAAGGGAAAGAAGTAGCTGCGGCTGCGGCTGTGGCAGCTGCAGCTATGGTAGGGAAGGAGGAAGAGAAAGGAAGAAGGGAAGGAGAGGAAGAAGAGAAGGGAAAGAAGGGGCTGCAGCTGCGGCGATGGCAACTGCAGTTGGAAGAGAAGAAGGAGAGGAAGATGAGCAGGGGAGGAAGAAGAGGCTGTGGCTGTGGCTGAGGCTGCGACTGCAGCAGTGCAGCTGGGAAAGAAGAGAAGGAAAGGAAGAAGAAGAGAAAGGAAAAGGGAAGAAGAGAGGAAGAGGAAAAGGGGAGGCAGCTGTGGCAGTGGCAGCTGCAGCTGGAAGAGAAGGAGAGGAAATAGAGCAGGGGAGAAAGAAGAGGCTGCGGCTGTGGTGGCTGCGGCCATGGTTGCGACTGCGGCAGTTGCAGCTGGGAAAGAAAAGAAAGGAAAGGGGGAAAAAGGGGCTGCGGACGGGATTGCGGCCGCAGTGGCAGCGACTGCGTATGCAGCAGTTATGTCTGCGAGAGAAGGGAGGAAGGAAGGTAGTGCGGTGGAAGGGGCGGCGATTGTGGTAGCGGCAGCGGCGGCGGTTGTGGTAGCTGTGTTTGGGAAAGAAAAAGAAGGAATGAGAGTAAGAGAGAGCAGGTGACTGTGCCTCGATGTTTGACACGTGGTGTAGTTGCGAAGAAAGGAAGAAAACGGGAGCACAAAACGAAACAGAGAGAGGACATGGAGGAAAAGTAGAAGGATTGGACTGACACCTTCCTTGGATATTCAGATCAAAATATTTGAAAGGCAAGTTCCCTGATCGTTTCTCCTATAATTGCTCTGATATTTCTTATTGCAAGTTCCCTGATCGTTTCTCCTATAATTGCTCTGATATTTCTTATTGCAAGTTCCCGATTCGTTCCTCCTGTAATTGTACTAATCTTTCCTATTGCAAGTATCCTGATCTTTCCTCACTGCAATTTTATCTCTACATTTGCTTTGAATATGAGGAACTTTGAATTGTTCTAACCTTGCATTTGATATATCTCCTGTTTAGACGTAACGATTCGAATCTGTGCAACTTCTGAGATTCTGACCTTTTGATATCGAGCTGCCTATAAGTCTTTGTTGGAAACTCTGATTTGTTCAAAACTGATTCCATTGGAAACTAGACTCGTAGATCTTTCTTTTGATATATGGATTGAAAGATTTGGAATCCAAACACCTGCCCAGTTATCTGTTGAATCTGACATTATGAATTCTGCCAAACAGAGATTTTGTTCTACGACCCTTGTTTACCAAATTATTTGTAATTCTCTCTGTTGAATAGTTCAATTCATATGAAGCCTGTCTTATCTGAAAGTATTATCCAATGATTATTTCTGAGTAAATTGGAGCACGATTGATAGTTTGAATCATTTGTTCAATGTGCCTCTTGTATTCTGCCAGAGATCGACCTTTGGTCGATTTCTCATATTCCGGATTCATTCCTTTGGAAATTGATATCCTTTAGCCTTCTTATTCAATTGAGCTTTATATTACTGCTTTGAATTCTTGTATGCTCTTGTCCTTAAAATTATTTGCATTCTTGAAAACTATTGTGTAACGTTTAAGCTATATCGTATTGACTCCTATAGGCACATGTATAACCCATTGTTCCGCATTTGCTTTCGATGTGTGCCTATTCTAGTTTCATTCCTTTGGATATCGAATTCATTTAACCTTCTTATTTGAATTGAGTTATATATGATTGTTTGGAATCCGTGTATACTCTTGCTTTTATTTCATTCCAAATTTGGATACATTTGTGAGAGATTGTTGCTTGCATCGTATTTGACTCGTAAAGGCACATGTACGTTTGTTGTTCCGCATGTGCTTCCGATATATGCTACTTATTGCTAAAACTGCCCTCTTGTATTCTGGTGTGTGGGATTGTTTGGACCTTTGCCAGAAATGGTAAAGGGTATGCGCTTATTGCCCGCTCTGTGGGGTCCCGCTCTGTAGGATATTATGGACCTTTGCTAAAAATGGTAAAGGGTATGTGCTTAGAGCCTGCGATGCTCTGTCGGCCCCCTCTGACTTCACCTAGACGTGGGTGGATGGAGCTCCCAGACGTGGGAGACTTTTGTCAGGTTGTCATTCAGAAATGGATGAATCACATTCTGACTGAGATCCCACTACACCTTCTGTATGTTTGATATGATATTCAGAGCTTTGGTTATGTGTTTCTGTACATGCTTTGGATAAGATTGATATGTTTGCAACGTCAAAGACGACGTTTGAGCTTCTGTCCGGTATTTGTTATTGATATGCTCTGAAATGTTTCCTCCACTGTTGATATGTTTCGAAATGTTCCATATGTTGTTGATATGCTCCGGAACATTTCATACGCCATTGATATGCTCCAATTACTCTATGCTCCATTTGCTATGAACTGATATGTTCTGAAATGTCCTATCTGCCATTGATATGCTCTAATTACTCTGTGCTCCATTTGCTATGAACTGATATGTTCTGAAATGTCCTATCTGCCATTGATATGCTCCAATTACTCTGTGCTCCATTTGCTATGAACTGATATGTTCTGAAATGTCCTATCTGCCATTGATATGCTCCAATTACTCTATGCTCCATTTGTTATAAATCAAATATGTTTTGAATGACATGATACTTATGATTTTGTATCTAATGAGATGGTATCCTTGAGAATTCTTGTATTCTGCCTTACATTATGATACCTTACTCGTTTGAAACCGTTCCTTTTGTTCTGAATATGTTTTGTCACTTGCTGAGCCGTTTTTGGCTCACTCCGTTGTTATATAAATCTTTCAGGTCAGCTTGTCACTTTTCGAGATGTTTGATTTGGGCTGAGGCAATGGATAGTTATTCAGAATTATGGGCAAGTCTTGTTGGTTGTTATGCTATTGTTGTATAAGCATATTTTGTATGTAATGAATTGTTCTGATGATCGAAATGGATATACTGTGTAAAAGTGTTAGAAGATCTCTCTTATTTGGAATTTCGTAATGTTAAGTCTAATTTATGACGATATGAACTTGTGGTGAATAGTTGGAGTTCTGATTGTATAATTTATTTAGCTTGTGGATTTATAAATGTTGTTCATGTTTGTCATGTTGGCTTGGGTTGCCATAATTGTGAATCATCGAGTGATGTGATATATGATTTTAAAATGCACAGGTTTTATGGATGTGAATTTGATTGAATGTTTTTCAGTGTCCTCAAACGTTAGTTTGGATCCTAGATTGGTTTGTGACGAAAATTTTAAAAATCATGGATATATTTGAGGGGCGTGACAAAAAGGTATTACCAAGAATTTATAATGACCATCATGTGTGCGGAATGCAGTTTTTGGAATGGCATCTTCACATACCCGAATTTGGTGGTAACCGGATCGGAGGTCCAACTTCGTGAAGACTCGAGCTCCTTTTAATTCATCAAGAAGTTCATCCACCACTGGTATTGGGTACTTGTCCGTGACGGTGATGCCATTTAAAGCTCAGTAGTCGATGCACATCCACCAAGTTCCGTCCTTCTTGCGTACAAGTAGCACTGATGAGGAATAGGGGCTACAACTTGGCCGAATCACCCCTGTTTCAAGCATCTCCTTTACGATCTTTTTGATTTCATCTTTTTGGAGGTGAGGATATCAGTACAGTTGAGTGTTCACTGGTGGCTTGCCCAGAAATATTGGAATTCGATGGTCATGTTGTCGAGAAGGAGGAAGACCACATGGTTCAGCAAAAATGTCGGCAAATTCAGTAAGTAATTGGGCAAGATTTTGATCTTCAATTTCTATTTTCTTCCCCTTTGGTTGCTGCTGGAGGTGCATCAAAAAGCCACAATTTACCTTGTGTAAAACTTTCTCCATTCGTTGGGTCGAAACAGTGGTAACGTTGCTTCCGCGCTTCCCGCGTAGGATGATCTGTTTGCCTTTACAGTAGAATTTCATAATTAATTTAGAAAAGTTCCAAGAGACATCACCTAGTGTAGTCAATCATTCTATATCAAGCACTGCCTCATAGTCATCAAGTGGTAGGAGGAAGAAATCGGTGATAATTTCTTGGTCTTGCAGTAATAGTTTCACCTGCGGGCATCTTTGGTCGCACTTTAGGATTCTGCCGTTGACCACCTTTACATCAAACTTGCTGCAACCTTCAATATGCAGTGCCATCCGAGCAGCAACCTTACTATTCAGGAAGTTATTAGTGCTGCCCATGTCAATGAGAACAGTAATTGGCTGTTGTTTGAGAAGGCCTCTAACTTTCATCGTTTGCGGGTTTCAGTAGCCGGCTAGTGCATGTACCATAATGTCGGTCGGTTGTGGCTCTTCTTCCATATCTTCTATTTTATATTCAAGGCTCTCTTTTGGATGTTCAATGACCTCTTCTTCTACTGGTTCAATCATAAGAAGTCTCCCTTTTCTACAGCGATGCTCGTGGCTCCACGGCTCGTCGCAATGCCAACATAACCCCTTCGCAGATCACTCCCGAAGTTCTTCTCTTGTTAACCTTTTCGGTGTAGGGACTCGATTGATAGTAGGGGGGGCTGAGGGCTTTAGTATTGTAGGTCAAGGAGTGATCCTAGTCCTCCAGGCTTCATGGTTCAATCGCTCCTCTTGAAGTCGTGCGAAAGAGATGGCTGCCATAAGCGTGTATGGTTGTCACGTCTTAACTTCTCCCCAGATCTCCAGCTTTAAGCCCTCAATAAAGGTCCCCAATAGCTGTTTTTCAGACCAATCATGAGTTTGATTAGATAACCTTTCAAACCTAGTTTGGTACTCCTGAATGGTGGAGGTTTGTCGGATCTTTTCTAGTTGTCCGTTAATGTTCTCGTAATAAGTTGGTCCGAAGCGGTTCAGCAGTCCTTCTTTGAATTGTCGCTATGAAAGGACTCCATAAGTGTTTTCAAACCAGTCAAACCATTGTATGGAATCCCCTTCAAGATGTATAGCTACAATTTCCACCATGGATGCATCTGCAATTTTATGGTACCGAAAATATCGCTCCGTGCACGAGATCCAACCAATTGGGTCTCCTTCTTCCCATCTAGGGATGTCCACTCTCATGCGCGAATAGTTGGGGTCGGTCATAGAGCCTTCCCTCTCTTGGAAGTCATCTCTTTGGGCATGATGTGATTGGTTAGAGCTCTCCCCTTTATGTGATTTCTTCGGGCTTGGTGGTCGGCCCAAACTGAATTCGGTAAGGAGAGTCTGAATCTTATCCTTCATTCGTGCCTCGAAGGCTTCAAATTTAGCATTGATTGCCTCCTCAGATGCTATAGTATATGACTCTAACTCTGTGATGTTAAGATATCTCTTTTGTTGACGGGTTAAAGGCATGTATAGGTTGAGAGAAGTGATGGTTGAAAGGGTTGGTGGATTGGTAGATGTTGGCTGCGGTTTAGGTTTGTTTTGTGGCTTTTTTGGGTGCAGTTTGAGGGTATGGTTTGGTGGAGTTTTAGGGCTATGGATGAAAGTTTTTGATCTATGGTGGATGGCAGCAAAGATTTGATAGAAATCAGTGAAAGTTTGCTACAGAATTGTGTTGTCTTGTAAGAGCAGAATTATCGTCGAAGAAATAGCAGTTTCTTGACGAAATCTCCACCAAAAATTTGAGAGATTTGAGGAGGGAATTGATAGTAATATCTTAGTTTATATAACAGCAAGGATGTCCAATTTAATCAAGATCAAACAAATAGTGCTATGCAGTTAAAATTCTGCAATGTATCTTTCGTTGTAGAGATGAAAACTTTGTGACTAAGGTAGGAAACCAGAACCTGTTGCAATTCACGGGGAGATCAAAGGATGATCCGCAGTGGTGGAGATGATGGCGGAATTTGGCGAATATCTTTTAAGCAATTGTGGGAATTGCTTTGGTGGTTGTGGAGGGCTGATGGATGGCTATGGAAGGGCAGCGAGATGCCAAGAACACTGCTCTGATACCATATGATCGAACCGTTGCAGATTCTAAACTTGGGGTTGATCTCTTTAGGGGATCGGCCTCCTTGGAACTTTATAGGGGTTCCTCCCTCCAAGTTGCTGCTCAAAGGCTATAGAAAAGATTCATCTATTGCTTAAGAAAAGAGAAGGAATACATGACTATTTATAGGGCTTCTAAACCCTAACTCCTAATAGGACTCCTACTTAAGACTCTTACTTCTAACCAACTCCTAATATGACTCCTACTCAAGACTCCTATTCCCTTACAACTCCTAATTCTTCTCTAAAAAAAAACCTCCTAACCCTAGCTGGCCTCTTCATCTCTTTAATAGGGGTCGGCTTAGGTAGGTTTTATATGAATGTCCCTCTCAATTAGGACTCTCCTAGCTAGAGTCCTAACAAGGAGTCTGTGTTGAATCTCGGATTTTGAAGATGAAATCAATTGGTAAATTATTTGATCTAATCTATATGTTGAGATAATTGTACAGGATTAACTATGATAGCAGTAAGGCATAAAGCAGATGTTGGGCTAGAGTCAATTATTAGATGATACGTCGAAGATTCGAATGATATGTTGGAAGTTTGCCGGAAGCTCGTCGAGAGTTCATCGGGAGCTCGTCGAGAGTTCGTCGGAAGTTCGCCGAGAGTTTATTGGGAGTTCACTAAGAGTTAGTCGAGAGTTCGTGTTGAATCTCGTATTTTGATGATGAAACCAATTGATAATTGTTTATGATTTGAGCTACGTTTTTAGTGACGCAGGTTGCTTCGATTAGGATGAGATAATTAAAGTAGGAAGAATCATGTTGTGCTAGAGGAAAACATGTTAGAAGATTAGACGTCGAGTAGGGAGGATCGATCGATGCATCGACAGAAGGCTTTGGGCCATGGATTCGGGCATTGGGCCAAGAAGAGCAGATATTGCGCTAAGGATATCGGAGTTGCGGAGTCAACTGACCGATTGGGCAATAGGCCGCAAGAGAGGACGATGCGCCGAAGAATCGGACGAAGCGTCGAGGGACCAATGACATGTCGGACAACATGATTAATGCTTAGTATTAATTGTCTAGATCGAAGTGTGTTTTACATGTGCAGGATTAACTACGAGAGCAACGGATGAAGCAAAATGAGGTCCCGGAGTCAAGGACACGATTTCGTTGGGAGTTCGAGAGTTCGTCGGAAGTCCGGATATTCGTCGGAAGTTCTATCGGAACCAACCAAGAAGTCTCGAGCTTGCCAGAGAAGCTTATCAGAACTCGCCAAGAAGATCATCCTGAAGTCCAGGAGCTTACTGGGAGTCCGCCGGAACATCGCCGGAAGCTTACCGAAAGAAACCAAGACATAGGGACTTGTTTAGCTTAGCAAAAGTCTTAGGAATCATAGTTAGCATGTAATTGGGTTTGGATTTGGGCCAACCCAATTAAGGGCTAGCTAGGCCCATGTAAAGACTATGTTGGGCCCAATGAAAGGCCCAAATAGTGTCCCAAGAACTGACACCGTCGTGGCACAATCTTTGAGACTATGTCAAGCGATGGTACCGCTAGTCTGGGTGATTGTACCACCCCTGACAGGGTGCCAGGCGGTGGTACCACCCAGTGGCCCAGTGCTAGGTGGTGGTACCACCAGACTGGGTAGTGGTACCACCAGACTGGGCGATGGTATCGCCCAATGCAGTGTCAGTGTCAGACTGACACTGGCGGTGGTATCGCCCGTGCCCAAGAAACCCGGAATGAGATGTTTTTAGGATCCTAGTTTGAATCAACTTGAAGCCTATAAATACCCCTCTCATCCTTGGTTAAAAGATATAAGCACAGAGAGTTTAAAAGTGAAGAAACACAACTGCAATCTCTTTAGAAATTTCCTCATCCACTCTAAGTTTAGAATTCTGTAAGAGAGGAGTGAGTGCTTGTAAGGATTGTCTCCTAAACCTAGGAAAAGGAGAAGAGGGGTGTAAAAGGTGATTGGTCCTTGCCTATTGAAAGAAGACAAATAGTGGATGCCGATGGCCTCGACGGAAGAGGAATCGGTGAAGTGGATGTAGGTCATGATGACCGAACACTCTAAAATCTGGTTTGTATTTTATTTGTGTAATTTACTTTAACTGTAAACCTCCTTACTCGCTCTTTACATCCACTAATCTTTTACGAACATGCTTTCAAGTTAACATCTTTACGAAACTAGTTTTATCGGAATGAAGTTTTTAAACCGACATTATTTTATCGCTACACTAATTCACCCCCTCTTAGTGCCGACCTCTTGATCCTAACAATTTGTATCAGAGCCTCGTGATTTCCCAGTTGGTTTAACACCCAAGAGAAATGACTCTTTTCGGCTTTCAAGAGGGTCACTCTCTCATTCGTCTTCCCTTTTTCAGTGGGATGGACTACACATATTGGAAAACTCGAATGAGAGTTTTCTTGTTTTCTTTGGATTTGAACTTATGGAACATTGTCAAATTTGGTTTTAATCTCTTCTAATGAAAGATTGGAATAATTGGTAGAAGAAGACGTTTTCTTTAAATGCTAGAGCTATGAACGCTCTATTTTGCACCTTAGACAAAAACGACTTTAATCAGGTTTCTACTTGCGAAACGGCTTTCGACATTTGGTATATTCTTGAAACCACTCACGAAGGCACAAGTAGATTAAAAGATTCGAAAATCAACTTTTAATGCATGATTTTGAAAACTTTCAAATGAAGCCGAGTGAAACCATTGTTGACATGTACACCCGTTTTACAGATGTCGTCAATAGTTTAAAAGCACTTAGTATAAGTTTTTTGGATTTTGAACTTATAAACAAAATTTTACGTTCTCTTAATAAGAGTTGGGATATGAAAGTAACCGCAATACAAGGGGCTAAAAACCTAAACAATCTACCACTCGAAGAGCTAATAGGGTCTTTGATGACCTATGAAATGATATACAATGCACATAAAGAACTTGAGAACCACCTTCCAAAGAACAGAAATGATTTCAAACTTAAAACATTTGAAGACCACTCGAGTATAAGCTCAAGTGATGGTGAACATGAACTCCTCACTAATAAATTTAAAAAGTTCATAAAATAAAAATCAAAGAATAAAAAGAATGCAACTATTTGCTTTGAATGCAAGAAGAAAAACACAAATTAGGATGAATCGAGCTCCTTCGAAGACGATGAGAAAATCAACAAAGGCGAGTTGGCAAACTATGCCTTAACGACTTTCGATGATGAGATAATCAAAATGCCCCTAGTTTACTTTGAAATTACATGATGCTTTACATGAATTGTTTTCAATTTAGTTTAAGAAAATTATATAAATTTTTTTTGCATGTTTTATGATGTAATAAAAATACAAAAATAAAATTGTATCATGCTTACTTTTCTAGTGATTTTAAAAATAATCATAAAAATTACATGTTTTATGAAAATACAAAAAAATGTTAGATTTAAATGTAATGAAGTAATAATGCACATCTTGATGATTTTCGTATTGCTTTTAATTTTTATTTTAAATGAAAATTCTCTATGTTTATGATAAGACCCTAAAGTCTTATCGTCGCTTTGATATCAATTGATAAGACTCTAAAAGTCTTATCGTCGCTCTGATACCAAACGATAAGACCCTAAAGTCTTATCATGGAAGAAAGAGGAGAAAAGGGAATGATAATGATCGCTTCGAGGGGATCGGCCTCCTTGATCGCTTCGAGGGGATCGGCCCTCCTTGATTACTTCGAGGGGATCGGCCCTCCTTGATCGCTTCGAGTGGATCAGCCTCCTATGGTTTGTCAAAAGACAAAATAGTATTTTTCATAGATAACTGAAAAGAAGTAGTTACATCTCTATTTATAGAGTTCCACCCAGAATCCATTAGGACTTGAACTCCAATAATAAATAAATATTAAATAAACCTCTACTTGACTTTAACTGAACCAAACCGACTCAATAAACAACTAGAGTAAACAGACTCAATAAACATTATTCAAAAGCTCAGAAAAAGGGTCCTAACAGTTCCTCCCTCTTCAAATCAACCTTGTCCTCAAGGCTGAGCAACATCAATCTCGGGGAGCTTCTCTTTCATCACTTTAGTCATAGACTATCTGCAACGCATCACAACCCATTTATCAAGTAAGTATGGTCTCCACTTTTTGATAGTGTAAGCAACAGGTCGGTCTTTTAGTCTAGTAATCGTTGCATGAAACTTCTGGCCCTATATAATCAATTTTATCTTTGAACCTTTGCTATCACAAGTGAAAATCCGTCCATCAACAATCTTTACTTCGAATCTATCATAGTCTTCAATGTGGTGGGCCAATCGATCAACAGTCTCATTGTCCATAAAATTGTTAGTGTTACCAGTATCAATCAAAACTATAATAAGCTGATGTTCTAGAGTTTCGCCAACTTCCATAGTTTGTGGGTTAGAGTAGTTGGCTAATGCATGCATTGTATGTATAGTAGGTCCAACATCTTCATTAGAATTTATACATTCATGATCGGAGTCCACATTCTTAGCTTTTGGTTCCTCTCCAATTGGTTCAATCATCAGATGTTGCCATTGTTTACATCGGTGCTCCATACTCCATTTTTCATCATAATACAAACCCCTTGCTGATCTTTCTTTGGTAATTTTTTTCTCATGTAGATATGCAAATGAGATTGCAGCTATCATAGTATAGGGTTGACGAGCCTTAACTTCACATCGGATCTTCGGATTAAGCCCTTTAATAAATGTATTCAGAAGTTGTCGTTCCGACCAATCTCTAGCTTGATTTGACAATCTTTCAAACCTACTCTAATATTCCAACACTGTAGAAGTTTGAAAAATTTTGGCGAGCAGGCCATCAACATTCTCATATTCGAATGGGCCAAATCGAACAAGAAGCCCTCTTTTGAACTTCTCCCATGAAGGAACTCCGTAAACAGTTTCATACCAATCATACCACTAGAGTGCATCTCCATCGAGCTAGATTGAGGCTATTTCCACCTTGGATTCTTCCGGAGTTCTGTGAAAATGGCAAAAATTTTTTGCCCTAGAGATCCAACTGGTCAGATCTCCATCTTTCCATCTCGAAAATTCCACCTTCATGTGTAAGTAGTTTGTGTCACAATCTTGGGGCCTTTTTCCTGTATTTTCAGATCTGTGCAACGTAGACCTTGAGCCCTTATTTTGTTAAAATTTGTTGAGGCTCTCCAGTAGGCTCTTTTTGAAATCATTAAGTGTTTTTTGCAGCCGGTTCTCAATTCTGATTTACAATGCTTCTATTTGTGCTTTCATTGAGTTATCGGTGGCGATTTTGTAAGACTACAAATCTATAATCTCAACTCCTGTTTCTGGTGTCAAGACTAGGGCATAAATCACTGCCCTACTCGGTCCTATTGTTGTGATGCAATCGGTGGTAGCACTATTGGAATGAAGGGTTGCTGAGAGGATGTGGGGATGTAGCTGTGTTCGCTGCGTAGGAGGCAACGATGCTTGTTGTGATCGCTGCGTGGAGGGATCGCTACTGCTGATGGCTGAGAGGCAGCGATGGTGGCGCGGCTGGGGCAGCATCGCCAAGGATTTGGCGCTACGATGGCTGCGATGGCATGGATGGAAGGCAGCGTTGCTCTGTCTCTGTCACACTGCAGAAGGAGGCACTGGTGAGAGGCAACGATGCTTGTTGCAGTCGCTGCGTGGAGGGATCGCTGCTACTGAGGGCTGAAAGGTAGCGATGGTGGTGTAGTTGGGGGCAGCATCGGCAAGGGCTAGCCGATGCAGTGGCTGCTATTAGGATCAAGAGCAGTAAGAGGGGGGGGGGGGGGGGGGGGTGAATTAGTGCAGTGGATAAAAACGTCAACTTCGTGAAATCTCTCGTACGATAAAAATCGTTTCCGACGTAAAACCGATTTTGGAAACATAGCTTGAAAGCATATGTAAATGTATTGAAGGCAGTAAGCTATTGAAGGGGTTTGCAGTAAGGTAATAGCAGGAAACAAAATGCAAACCAGAGAAGACGGGAGTTTATGGTGGTTCGGTCAATCGTGACCTACATTCACTCCTCCGATTCCTCTTCCGTCGAGGCCACCGGCATCCACTAACGATCTTCCTTTACTACGTGAAGATAAACCTCCTTCTTACACCTCTCTTCTCCTTTTACCGGGTTTAGCAGACAACCCTTACAAGCACTCACTCTCCTCTCTTAAACAGAATTCTAACACTTAAGCTAGAGGAGGGAAATTCTAGAGATTGCAGCAGCATTTTCTCTCTTTTAATCTCTCTATGCTTGTGTCTTTTACCTAGGGATGTGAGGGGTATTTATAGGCTCCAAACCAGTTTGAATTTGGAGCTCAAAACTATCATTTCCTAGAATTTCGGGGTCTGACGGTTGCACCGCCTGACTGGGGCGGTTGCACCGCCTAGCAGAGCTCGGAGACTGAGCCTCAGGGCGGTGCCACCTCTTGTCAGGGGCGGTTGCACCTCCTACCAGAGCTCGGAGACCGAGCTCAAGCAGTACCACCGCCTGACTGGGGCGGTTATACCACCCAGCCAGGGCTTGGAGACTGAGCCCTGGGCGGTGCCACCGCCGACCCATACGGTGCCACCTTTGGCAAAGTAATCTGGGTCTGAATGGGCTAATCCATTCGGCCCAATTTGGGTCTTTCAAGGGCCCAATTGCCCCAAGATTATGTTAATGAGATCACCTCCCATTTCTAACTTAATCATCGTGCTAACTATAAATTTCTTAAGACATTTACTGCAACTTGCTCCGGTGCGTCAATCGCTTCTTCCGACGAACTTCCGGCGAGCTTCCGTCGATCATCCGATGAACCCTCAGCGATGCTCCTGCGGACTTCTAGCAAACTCCTGGACTTACGACGATCCACTTTGCGAGTTCCGACGAGCTTCTTTGGCAAGCTCCTGGACTTCTCGGATTTGTTCCCGTAGAACCTCCGACGACCATCCGGACTTCCGTCGAACTCTCGAACTCCCAATGTGATCATAGTCTTGACTCCGGCGTAACTCCTGCTACATGTCTTTCTTTCATCGTAGTTAATCCTGCACACTTAAAACAAAACTTCAATCGAGACAATTAATCCTAAGCAATTAACTAAGTTGTCCGGCATGTCATTGCTCCCTCGACGCTTCGTCCGATTCTTCGGCGCATCGTCCTCTCTTGCGGCCTATTGCCCAATCGGCCAATTGACTCCGTAACTTTGATATCCTTGGCGCAATACCTGCTCTTCTTGGCCTTCTATCGATACGTCGACCGATCCATCGGCCCGACGTCCAATCTTCTGACATGTTCCTCCGGCATAACATGATTTTTCCTGCTTTAATTGCCTCGTCCTGATCGAAGCATCCTACGTCACTCAAAACGCAGATTAAAATATAAACACATATCAAGTGGTTTCATCATCAAAATACGAGATTCAACAATTGTAATATCCCTAACTTTTGAAAATTTATTAATAAGAATTTATATGTAAATTGGAGGACCTATATGTAAATATAGAAATTTCAAGGACTAAACTGTTAAGTTGCAAAAAGGAAAAAAAAATAAAGAAAACCAAAAATTTCGGTTTTATCCCACCGCCTCCCACGCTCTCTGTGAATAGAGAGAGAGCTATGGGGCGTGGGGAGAAGAAGAAGAAAAAGAGGGAAAAGAAGAGGAAGGGAAGAAGAGGAGAAGAAGAGAAGCAGAAGAAGAAGAAGAAGAAGAAGAAGAAGAAGAAGAAGAAGAAGAAGAAGAAGAAGAAGAAGAAAAGAGCAGGTGGCTATGGCAAGGGCTGCAGCGAGGAGCTGTGGGGCGTTGGGGAGGAGAAAGAAAGAAGAGGAGAAGAAGAAAAGAAGAAGAAGAGGAAGAGAAGAAGAAGTGGTTGTGATACCTCTGTTTCCTGTTGAGGAAACAGAGGAGAGGGTGTGTGTGACGCCGGGGAGGAGGAGGGAAGAAGAAGAGGAGAAGAAGAGAGGGAAGAGGGAGAGGAAAGAGAGATAGCTACAGCAGCTAGGGCTGCAGCACCTCTATTTCATGTAGGAGGAAAATGAGGAGTTCATGTGTGGGGCGTCGGGGAGGAGAAGGGAAGAAGAGGAGAAGAAGAGAAGCAGAAGAAGAAGAAGAAGAAGAAGAAGAAGAAGAAAAGAGGAGGTGGCTACGACAAGGGCTACATCGAGGAGCTGTTGGGTGTTGGGGAGGAGAAAGAAAGAAGAGGAGAAGAAGAAATGAAGAAGAAGAGGAAGAGAAGAAGAAGTGGTTGTGATACCTCTGTTTCCTGCTGAGGAAACAGAGGAGAGGGTGTGTGTGATGCCGGGGAGGAGGAGGGAAGAAGAAGAGGAGAAGAAGAGAAAGGAAAGGAGGAGCTGCGGTTGCGGCAGTGGCAGCTGCAGCTGGAAGAGAAGGTGAGGAAGAAGAGAAGAAGAAGAAAGGAAGGAGAAGGAAGAAGGAGAAGAAGAGGGAAAAGAGAGGGAAGAGGGAGAGGAGCGAGAGGTGGCAGCAGCTAGGGCTGCAGCACCTCTGTTTCCTGCAGGTGGAAACAGAGGAGAGGTGTGGGGTGTTTGAAGAGGAGAAGAAGAAGAAGAGGAAGAGAAGAAGAAGAGGAAGCAGGAGAAGAGGTTGTGATACCTCTGTTTCCTGCAGAGGAAACAGAGGAGAGGGTGTGTGTGATGCCGGGGAGGAGGAGGGAAGAAGAAGAAGAGGAGAAGAAGAAAAGGGAAAGGAGCTGCGGCTGCGGCGGTGGCAGCTGCAGCTGGAAGAGAAGGAGAGGAAGAAAAGAAGGTGAGGAAGAAGAGAAGAAGAAGATGTTAGGATCAAGAGCACTAAGAGGGGGGGGGGGGTGAATTAGTGCAGCGGAAATTTTTCAGCGATTAAAACCGAAAGCTGCGTTCGTTTGATAAAAAACGATTTTGACGTAAAAGCTGATTCTAAAATTACTTTAACTTAAGATTAAGCGAGATGACGTTAAAGTAAATCTACAAAGGCAGTTTGTAGTTTATGATGAAAATTAGAATGCAAGCGCAAACTGAAATGCGACGTTCGTACGATAAAACTGGTTTACGTCTAAATGTCAATTTTGAAGATATTGAACTTCGAGATATGTTTTATAAATGCGTAGAAGGCAGTTTGCAGTTATGATTGAAATAAAAAAGTAAACGTAAATTGAAATGTAATGATCGTACGAAAAAACCGATTTACGTTTAGACACAGATTCAGAAAGCTCTGAACTTAGAAACTCGTTCGTAAAAGCACAGAAGGCAGTAGCTATTTAGGAGGTTTGCGGTAAAGATAAAAATGCTCAAAGTAAATGCAAACCGAGATTTAGAATGGTTCGGTCAATCTTGACCTACTCCACTTTTGGCTTCCTCCACTAACGAGGTCACCGACGTCAACTAGAGGCCTTCCTTCAATAGGCGAAGGCCAACCACCCTTTTACAGTTTCACTCCTTTTGACGGGCTTAGGAGACAACCCTTACAGAAATTTTCTCTCCTCTCTTTACAACTCAAAACTTTGAAGAACAGAGGGAGGAGAACTTTTGGCCTTTACAACAATTTTGAGCTCTAAGAATCATAGAAAGATATCAAGATTTCGAGTGTAAGTTACTACCTTTCAGTGCTGAATGGGTGGGGTATTTATAGGCCCCAACCCAGTTCAAATTTGGAGCTCAAAACTGTCAATTCCCGGAATTCCGGGATCAGGCGGTTGCACCTCCTGATTGGGGCGGTTGCACCGCCTGGCAGAGCTCGAAGACTGAGCCTCTGGACGGTGCCACCTCTGTTAGGGGCGGTTGCACCTCTCTGCCAGAGCTCGAAGACCGAGCTCAGGCGGTTGCACCTCCTGACCGGGATGGTTGCACTGCCTGCTAGAGCTCGAAGACCGAGCTTAGGCGGTGCTACCTCTTGTTAGGAGAGGTTGCACCGCCCAGTCTTGCTTGGAGACTGAGCCTAGGCGGTTGCACCTCCTGGCTTAGGCGGTTGCACCTCCCACAGCAATCAGGGTCCGAATGGGTAGATCCATTCAGCCCAAATTGGGTTTTTCAGGGGCCCAATTGTCCCAAGATTAAGCTAATGGGATCACCTCCCATTTTCAACTTAATCATTGTGCTAACTACGATAAATCCTAAGACAATTTTTGCAGCTTGCTCCGGTGCGTCAATCGCTTCTTCCGGCGAGTTTCCGGCGAACTTCCGTCGATCATCCGATGAACCCTCGGTGATTCTCCTATGGACTTTCGGCAAACTCCTGGACTTGCGACGATACACTTGGTGAGTTCCGACGAGCTTCTTTGGCAAGCTTATGGACTTCTCGGATTTGTTCCCGCAGAACCTCCGACGACAGTCCGAACTTCCGTCGAGCTCTCGAACTCCCAATGTGATCATTGTCATGACTCCGGCGCAACTCCTGCTGCATGTCTTACTTTCATCGTAGTTAATCCTGCACACTTATCTCAACATATAGGTTAGACAACAAATGACAATTGACTGAATCATCAAAATCCGAGATTCAACAATCTCCCCCTTTTTGATGATGACAATCAATTGATATTGGAGTTAACCTTAACTCCCCCTGTCTACATGCCATACTTGAGATAAGTTATTCTTGAATTCAAGACCTAAGAATTCAAGTGACATCTCTGAAGATGATGTCAATACTTGACATTCATTCTTACATAACAATTTTGAATGATGGTAATTGTAACAATTCATCATATTGTAAGATATCAATATGTAAAGCTGTGAAGTAAGGTTTTGATATCATTACATGATGTACACATTTCAAATATTTTAGCAAGTGTTGCATTTCTATATATGGCATCTATTCATATTTCCCTTAATGATGCAGGTATGGCATAATCATAGCATCAGTGTTCAGGTTCTTTCGGAAATCTCATTGAAAACAACATGAATGGATTCTTCGATAATTAAGGTTCTTTTATTGAAGATACAAAAGGCTTTAGAAACCGAAGAATAACCAAGAAAGATTCCTTCATCGGATTTAGCATCAAATTTTCCTAGGTTATCCTTTTCATTCAAGATAAAACATTTACACCCAAAGACTTTAAAATATGAAACATTAGGTTTCTTGTTGTTCCATAACTCATAGGGAGTTTTGGTTAGTAGGGGTCTTACTAGAACTCTATTCAAAATATAGCATGCAGTATTTACGGCTTCGGCCCAAAAATATTTGGGTAGGTTGTGTTCATTCAACATGGTTCTTGCCATTTCTTGTAAATTTTGATTTTTTCTTTCTACTATTCCATTTTGTTGAGGATTTCTAGGAGTAGAGAAATTATGGTTGTATCCATTGAGTTCATAAAATTCTTGAAAATCATGGTTTTGAAATTCACCACCATGATCACTTCTAATTGACGAAATCATAGAACCTTTCTCATTCTGAACAAGTTTACAAAACTTGGTAAAATATCTAAGGCATTCACTTTTCTGTTTTAAGAAGTAAGTCCATGTGTATCTGCTATAGTCATCCACAATGACGAAGGCGTATTTGCTACCTCCTAGGCTTGATATGGAGATTAGTCCGAACAAGTCCATATGGATCAATTGTAAGGGCCTAGAGGTGCTTACTTGATTCTTAGATTTGAAACTACCCTTAATTTGTTTACCTAATTGGCAAGCATCACATACATTATCTTTGATGAACTTGATATGAGGAATTCCTCTTACAAGTTCTTTAGATGATATTTGAGTGATTAGTTTCATGCTAGCATGACCTAATCTTCTATGCCATATCCAAGCATCCTCATTCAAAACAGAAAAACACATTTCATTACACAAATCATTGATGTCAATAGTGTATACGTTATTTTGTTTCAATACAATCATAGATATGTTTTTGTGTGGTTTTTCAATGATGCAAGCATTAGATTCAAATTTGACAATATATCCTTTATCATATAATTGACTAATGCTCAAGAGGTTATGTTTTAAACCATCAACTAACAAAACATCTTCAATAAAGAAGTTGGATTTGTTACCTATGGTTCCTTTGCCAGTGATTTTACCCTTATTGTTGTCTCTGAAGGTGACATAGCCTTCGTCTATGCTAGTGAGCTTAGAGAATTGAGATGGATCTCCGGTCATATGCCTTGAGCATCCACTGTTAAGGTACCATCTCTTGCTCCTAGCTTATGATGGTTTAGTTTTCTACAAGAAAGGATAATTTTTAGGTACCCATTTGCTTTTGGGTGCCTCACAAATAGATCTATATTGTCTATCATGTTGCATAGAATTTATCATGGTTCCTTTAGGAACCCAAATCAATTTGTTTGGACTAATTTTCTTGAATGGACAATAATGCGTCTTGTGTCCAAATTTACAACAAAAGTTGCATTTGTTTTGGTGTCGAACATGTAAGATGGTGCCTTTTATGAAGGTAGTTGGATTTTGGTGAGAACTTCTCACAAATCCAATTCCACTTCTTTTGGGAACGTGGTCCTTTTTTGCAAGGATCATGTTCAATGACTTGCTACCAACCTCGAATTTCTTCAAGGTGTCCTTAAGTAGCAGGTTTTCTTTTTGGAGAGTTTCTAGATCATGGCATTTGATGCATGAATTTAAACTATCATGATATTTAGTTTTTAACTTATCAAAATCACAAGTAAGACTATCATGCTCCTTTTTTAGCAATTTATATTTTTTATTGATAATCTTGCATTCATCAAATAAGTCATGGAAGGCATTTAATAATTCATCGAAAGATAAATCTGCATCTATTAAATTCGTTACCTCCTCTCCGATGGCCATTAAGGCGTAATGAGCAACTTGCTCGGTGTTGGACTCCTCTTCTTCGGACGCGCTTGAATCATCCCATGTTGCTTTGAGCGCCTTCTTCTTTAATGTTCTCTTTTTGACTTGGGGACAATCACTATTGTAGTGTCCCGGCTTTTTGCACTCATAGCAAATAACTTGGTTCTTCTTGGGTTCAAGTTTGTTTTTTGTGTCATTCTTAAATTTGTTTCTTTTAATGAACTTTTTAAATTTTCATGTTAGAAGTGCCAAGTCATCGTCACAGTCCTCATCACTTGAGTTTTCTCTCAAGTGGTCTTCTGAAGTTTTAAGTGTCATATCCTTCCTATTCTTTAAAAGGATGTCTTCTTGCTCTTCATGAGCTTTACAAGTTATCTCGTAGGTCATTAATGACCCGATTAGTTCTTCAAGAGGGAAGTTGTTTAGATCTTTCGCCTCTTGAATAGCAGTGACTTTAGGATCCCAACTTTTAGGAAGGGATCTTAGAATCTTATTTACGAGCTCAAAATCCGAAAAACTTTTTCCGAGTCCTTTTAGACCATTGACGACATCCGTGAAACGGGTAAACATGTCGCCAATAGTCTCACTCGGTTTCATCCAAAAAAGTTCAAAAGAGTGTAACAAAAGATTGATTTTTGACTCTTTCACTCTACTTGTGCCTTCATGAGTCACTTCGAGTGTTTGCCAAATATCAAATGAGTCACTCGTTTTTATCAAGTGCACAAAATAAGGCATTCATAGCCTTTGCATTAAGAGCGAAAGCCTTCTTCTCCAAATCATTCCAATCGATCATTGGAAGAGAAGACTTCGAAAAACCGTTTTCGACAAGATTCCAAAGTTCAAAATCCATAGAAATAAGAAAGATCCTCATTCGGGTCTTCCAATAGGTGTAGTCCGTCCCATTGAACATGGGTGGACGTGTAATAGAATGGCCCTCTTGGTTTCCGGCGTAAGCCATCTCTCTTGGGTTTTAATCCGTTTGAGAGTTAACCCCGCTCTGATACCAATTGTTAGGATCGAGAGCACTAAGAGGGGGGGGGGGGGGGGTGAATATTAGTGCAGCGAAAATTTTTCAGCGATTAAAACCGAAAGCTGCGTTCATTTGATAAAAAACAATTTTGACGTAAAAGCTGATTCTAAGATTACTTTAACTTAAGATTAAGCGAGATGATGTAAAAGTAAATCTACAAAGGCAGTTTGCAGTTTATGATGAAAATTAGAATGCAAGCGCAAACTGAAATGCGACGTTCGTACGATAAAACCGGTTTATGTCTAAATGTCAATTTTGAAGATATTGAACTTCAAGATATGTTTTATAAATGCGCAGAAGGCAGTTTGCAGTTATGATTGAAATCAAAATGTAAACGTAAACTGAAATGTAATGATCGTACGAAAAAGCCGATTTACGTTTAGATACAGATTCGGAAAGCTCTGAACTTAGAAACTCGTTCGTAAAAGCGCAGAAGGCAGTAGCTATTTAGGAGGTTTGCAGTAAAGATAAAAATGCTCAAAGTAAATGCAAACCAAGATTTAGAGTGGTTCGGTCAATCTTGACCTACTCCACTTTTGGCTTCCTCCACCGACGAGGTCACCGACGTCAACTAGAGGCCTTCCTTCAATAGGCGAAGGCCAACCACCCTTTTACAGTTTCACTCCTTTTGATGGGCTTAGGAGACAACCCTTACAGAAATTTTCTCTCCTCTCTTTACAACTCAAAACCTTGAAGAATAGAGGGAGGAGAACTTTTGGCCTTTACAACAATTTTGAGCTCTAAGAATCATAGAAAGATATCAAGATTTCGAGTGTAAGTTACTACCTTTCAGTGCTGAATGGGTGGGGTATTTATAGGCCCCAACCCAGTTCAAATTTGGAGCTCAAAACTGTCAATTCCCGGAATTCCGGGATCAGGCGGTTGCACCTCCTGACTAGGGCGGTTGCACCGCCTGCCAGAGCTCGAAGACTGAGCCTCTGGGCGGTGCCACCTCTGTCAGGGGCGGTTGCACCTCTCTGCCAGAGCTCGAAGACCGAGCTCGGGCGGTTGCACCTCCTAACTGGGGCGGTTGCACCGCTTGCTAGAGCTCGAAGACCGAGCTCAAGCGGTGCTACCTCCTATCAGGAGAGGTTGCACCGCCCAATCTCGCTTGGAGACTGAGCCCAGGTGGTTGCACCTCCTGGCTGGGGCGGTTGCACCGCCCAGTCTCCCTAGGAGACTTAGCCCAGGCGGTTGCACCTCCTGGCTTGGGCGGTTGCACCTCCCACAGCAATCAGGGTCCGAATGGGTAGATCCATTCGACCCAAATTGGGTTTTTCAGGGGCCCAATTGCCCCAAGATTAAGCTAATGGGATCACCTCCCATTTCCAACTTAATCATTGTGCTAACTACGATAAATCCTAAGACAATTTCTACAGCTTGCTCCGGTGCGTCAATCGCTTCTTCCGGCGAGTTTCCGACGAACTTCCGTCGATCATTCGATGAACCCTCGGTGATTCTCCTGCGGACTTCTAGCAAACTCCTGGACTTGCGACGATACACTTGGCGAGTTCTGTCAAGCTTCTTTGGCAAGCTTATGGACTTCTCGGATTTGTTCCCGCATAACATCCGACGACAGTCCGAACTTCCGTTGAGCTCTCGAACTCCCAACGTGATCATTGTCATGACTCCGGCGCAACTCCTGCTGCATGTCTTACTTTCATCATAGTTAATCCTGCACACTTATCTCAACATATAGGTTAGACAACAAATGACAATTGATTTCATCATCAAAATCCGAGATTCAACAGAAGAAAGGAAGGAGAAGGAAGAGAGGAAGGGAAAGAAGCAACTGCGGCTGTGGCAGCTGCAGCTATGGCAGGGAAAGAGGAAGAGGAAGGAAGAAAGAAAGGAGAGGAAGAAGAAAAGGGGAAGAAGAGGCTGCGGTTGTGGTGGCTGCGCCCACGGCTTCGACTGCGATTGCGGTAGTTGCAGTTGGGAAAGAAAAGAAAGGAAAGGGGGAAAAAGGGGCTGCAGACAGGATTGCGGCCGCGGTGGCAGCGACTGCGTATGCAATAGCTGTATCTACGAAAGAAGGGGAGGAAGAAGGCAGTGCGGTGGAAGGGGCTGCGACTATGGCAGTGGCAGCGGCGGTGGTTGTGGCAACTGCGTTTGGGAAGGAAAACGAAGGAATGCGAGTAAGAGAGAGCAGGTGACTATGCCTCTATGTTCTGCATGAGCTGCAGTTGTGGAGGAAAAAGAGAAGACATGTAGAAAACGAAATAGGGAGAGGACACGGAGGAAAAGTAGAAGGATTTGGGCTAACACCTTCTTTGGATCTTGGGATCAAAATATTTGAAAGACAAGTGTTCTGATCCTTCCTATTGGAAGCTTTCTAATCTTTCCTATTGCAAGTGTTATGATCTTTCGTATTGCAAGCTTTCTAATCTATCCTATTGCAAGTGTTTCGATCCTTTCTATTGCAAGTGTTTCGATCCTTTCTACTGCAAGTGTTTCAATCCTTTCTATTGCAAGTGTTTTGATCCTTCCTATTGTAAGCTTTCTAATCTTTCTTATTGTAACTATCCTGATCTTTCCTTACTACAATTTTATCTCTACATTTGCTTTGAATATGAGGAACTTTGAATTGCTCTAGCCTTGCATTTGATATATCTCCTGTTTAGACGCAACGATTCGAATCTGTGCAACTTTTGAGATTCTGACCTTTCTACTCTATTATGATTATAACTTCATGTATTGACCTCTGATTTGGACAAAACTTATTTGATCAGAATATAGACTCATAAACCTTTCTTTCGATAGATTATTTTAAGAATTCAGAGTAAGTTTGCCTGCCTAAAACTTCTGTTTCAAATGAGCCTACAGATTCTGCAAAACATAGATCGTGATTTCTGACCTTTTGATACTGAACTGCCTATAAGTCCCTGTTGGAAATGTTGATTTATTCAAAGCTTATTTCATTGGAAAATAGACTCGTAGATCTTTCTTTGACACCTGGATTGAAAGATTTAGAGTCCAAATGCCTACCCAGTTTTCTATTGAAACCGAACCTGTGAATTAAGTAAAATTGAGATTTGTTCTTTGATCTTGGGTTACCAAATCTATTGTAACTCTTTGTTGGAAACTTTGATTCATACTAGACTTGTTTAATCTGAAAATAGATTGAAATATCTTTCCACAATAGCTTTCTTGAGTATATTGGAGCACGATTGATAGTTTGAATCATTTATTCAATGTGCCTCTTGAATTCTATTAGAAATCGAGCTTTGGTCGATTTCGCATATTCTGGTTTCATTCCTTTGTAAATTGATATCCTTTAGCTTTCTTATTCAATTGAGCTTTATATTACTGCTTTGAATTCTTATATGCTCTTGTCCTTAAAATTATTTGCATTCTTGAAAACTATTGTGTAACGTTTATGCTATATCGTATTGGCTCATATAGGCACATGTATATCCCATTTTTCTGCATTTGCTTTCGATATGTGCCTATTCCAGTTTCATTCCTTTGGACATTGAATTCATCTAACCTTCTTATTTGAATTGAGTTTTATGTGATTGCTTGGAATCTTTGAATGCTCTTGCTTTTATTTCCTTTCAAATCTGAATACAAATGTGAAAGATTATTGCTTACTTCGTATTGACTCGTAAAGGCACATGTACGTTTTGTTGTTCTATGTGTGCTTCCGATATGTGCTATTTATTGTTCATACTATCCTTTTGTACTCTGGTGTTTGTGGGATATTGTGAACCTTTATCAGAAATGGTGAAGGGAGTTATGCATAGAGCCTGTGATGCTTTGCCGGTCTTTATGACTTCACTCAGACGTGGGTGGATGGAGCTCCCAAACGTGGGAGACTTATGTTTAGTGGTCATTCAGAAATGGATGTACCATATTATGTTATGGTCCCACTTCACCTTCTGTATGTTTGATATGGTATCCAGAGCTTTGGTTATGTGTTTCTATACATGCTTTGGATAAGAATGAAATGAATACAACGTCAATTCGACGTTTGAGCTTCTGTTTCGTATTCGTTCTTTGAAATGCTCCGAAATGGTCCATACGCCATTGATATGTTCCGAAATGTTTCATTTATCATTGATATGCTCCGAAACATTTCATACGCCATTGATATGCTTCGAAATGTTTTATTTGCTATTGTTATGCTTCGAAATGTTCCATATGTAGTTGATATGCTCCGAAATATTTCATAGGCTATTGATATGCTCCAATTACTCTATGCTCCATCTGTTATGAATCAAATAGGTTTTGAATGACATGACACATATGATTTTGTATCTAAGGATATGGTATCTTGAAAATTCTTGTATTCTGGCTTGCATTATGATATCTTACTTGTTTGAACTCATTCCTTTTGTTCTGAATATGCTTTGTCACTTGCTGAGCTGTTTTTAGTTCATTCCGTTGTTATATAAAATCTTTCAGGTCAGCTTGTCACTCTTTGAGATGTTTGAATTGGGCTGAGGCAGTGGAGAGCTATTCAGAATTGTGGGCAAGTCTTGTTGGTTATTATGTTATTATTGTATAAGCATATTTTGTAAGAAATGAAATGTTGTCGATGAATCGAAATGGATATACTGTGTAAAAGTGTTAGAAGATCTCTCTTCTTTGGATTTTTAGAATGTTAAGTCTAATTTATGATGATATGAATTTGTGGTGAATAGTTGGAGTTCTGATTGTATAATTTATTTAGCTTATGGATTTATAAATATTGTTCATGTTTTTCAAGTTGGCTTGGGTTGCCATAAATGTGAATTATCGAGTGATGTGATATATGATTATAAACTGCACAGGTTTTATAGATGTGAATTTGATAGAATGTTTTTCAATGTCCTCAAATGTTAGTTTGGATCCTGGATTGGTTTGTGATGAAAATTTTTAATATCATGGATATTTGAGGGGCGTGTTAGAGGTGGTATCAGAGCATGGTTTGAGGATTACTGAAATATTTGATATGTTGACGTATAAAATATATTGAGGTCTAATAAACTATAGTGATTTGTGGAAATTTTCTTTGATGCATTTTAGGAATCTAGGATGATGATGACATATAATCCTCCTATTTAATTTGTTTCTGATTAATTAAGGGGATGAAAGGGTTGATCGAGGATACTAAATCAGAGTAGCGCAATGAAAGCATGGTGAACCTAATTTCATTGGTGGTAGAAAAACAAATGATGCAAACAGAGAAGATATTTGATGTACAAAATTGTTCTAATGATCAAAAGATTCCTTTTGCCACCTTATATTGGAAGTAGAGGCTGATCATTAATGGCAACAATGAAAAGAATTTTTAGAGATCAGTAGCAAGAATGATAAGGATAAGTTTACCAATAAAAAAATATGATTGAAAATGAATCAGAAAGTGATAACAAGAGGGTCAAGACATTTGGATTTGAAAAGGGAAGTCACCACAAAAGACTCAATTATTTATGAATTACAAGTTAAATTATGAAACAAGCTTATATTTGTGGGTGACTAGAGTATATTTTGCTTGTGGAAAATTGGATCATAAAATAAAAGACTGCCCTTTGAACAAGAAGAAAGAATTAGTGCCTCCTAAATCATCAGCCTATGTCAGAGTGTATGCTGTCATGTCAGAGTGTATGCTATCACTGAATATGATTCTAAAACTTCTGAATTAGTAGTCGAAGGTATTATGCATGTTTATAAAAGAATGAAAATATTTGTTTGACCATAGGTCCTATCTACAATTTGATTCGTAATATTTTGCTTATATCTTGGGTATTCAACCTAGACCACTACATTATGTGCTATATGTAAATACGATCATTGGAGATTCTTTGATAACGGACTTGAATCTGGTCCTCTTATTTGATTTATGTTAGACAACTTGAACTTTTTGCTGATTTAGTTCTCCTAGAGATTTGAAGTTTTGATATTATACTTGGTATGAATTGGCTATCTTTCTATCATACTAGTATGGATTGGTATATAACAAATGATCACTTTTTGCATATTTGATCAGCCGATCTTTTATTTTAAAAGTATTGGACATGATTTATCTCTTTGCCTAATGTATCCCAGGATGATTTGCTCGAATTACCTCCAAAACATGACTTTGCCTTTGATTTGGTCTTTGGGAGAATCTCAATATCTAAGCCTCTCTACAGAATAACATCATTTGAGTAAGTGGAATTAGAAAAACAACTACAAGGACTATTAAATAAAGATTTTATTTGGCTTAATATTTCATCATGTGGTGCTCCAGTGTTAGTTAAAAAGATGGATGGAATATTGAGGCTTTGTATTAATTTTAGACAATTGAATCAAGTGACCATAAAAAAAAAATGAGTATTTTCTGAAGTAACGACTTGTTTGATTAACTGTAGGGTGCACAGGTATTTTCAAAAATTGATTGAAGGTCGGGTAACCATCTATTGAGGATTAAGGAGGAAAATATTTTGGTCACTCTTGAATAATTGTGTAATTGTATTGTATTGATGAAATTATTTGAGAGTAGAGGGAGGAAATAAAGAAATCTTTTCATTGATTGAGCTATGATCAATTTAGAGGACTAAATTTTCTTTTAAAGGGGGGAGAGTGTAATATCCCTTACTTTTAAAAATTTATTAATAAGGATTTATATATAAATTGGAGGACTTATATGTAAATATAGAAATTTCAAGGACTAAACTGTTAAGTTGCAAAAAGAAAAAAAAAAGGAAAACCAAAAATTTCGGTTTTATCCCACCGCCTCCCACACTCTTTGTTCCCGAAACAGAGAGACGAGCTGTGGGGCGTGGGGAGAAGAAGAAGAAAAAGAGGGAAAAGTAGAGGAAGGGAAGAAGAGGAGAAGAAGAGAAGCAGAATGTTAGGAATCTAGCTAGGAGAGTCCTAATTGAGAGGGACATTTATGTAAAACCTATCTAAACCGACCCCTATTAAAGAGGTGAAGAGACCGGCTAGGGTTAGGAGGTTGTTTCTTAGAGATGAATTAGGAGTTGTAAAGGAATAGGAGTCTTGAGTAGAAGTCCTATTAGGAGTTGGTTAGAAGTAGGAGTCTTGAGTAGGAGTCCTATTACGAGTTAGGGTTTAGAAACCCTATAAATAGCCATGCATTCCTCCTCTTTTGATAAGCAATAGATGAATCTTTTATGCAGCCCTTGAGTAGCAACTTGGAGGGAGGAACCCCTATAGAGTTCCAAGGAGGTCGATCCCCTAAAGAGATCAATCCCAAGTTTAGAATCTTACAGTTCTATCACCTGGTATCAGAGCAGCGTTCTTGGCATCTCGCTGCCCTTCCACAGCCATCCATCAACCCTCCACAATCGCTCAAAGCAATTCCCACAATTGCTTAAAAGATCGTCACCAAATTCTGTCGTCATCTCCACCACCATGGATCATCCTTTGATCTCCCCATGAATTGCAACAGGTTCTGGTTTTCTACCTTACTGCTGCTGCAATTTAGTTATCCTTATTTGAAAATCCCAAAAAAACTATTCTTATATTTCTGCATAAACTTTTCGTCACAAAGTTTTCATCTCTACGATGAAAGATACATTGCAGAATTCCAACCGTATAGCACCATCTGTTTGATCTTGCTACTGTGTTTTTTCTATCCAAATCTCTACGAAATTTTTATTGCATCTTTGACACTTCCAAGCAGCAGATTTTCCTTTGGTTTTGTCAAAAATTCTTAATATAAACCATTGATATTTTACATCTAATCTGCTATGTTTGAAAATCTGCACTGTAAAATTTCAGCCGCATTGCACTATTTTTTTATCTTGATACTACGTTGTTTCTATCCAAATCTCTACGAAATTTTTATGATAGCTTTGACACTTCCTAACAGTAGATTTCCCTTTGGTTTTATAAAAAAATTCTTAATATAAACCACTGATATTTTACGTCCAATCTGCTATACCTAAAAATCTATGTTGCAGAAAATTTCAGCCGCATATTGTTTCCTTAACCCATCTATTTGCAATCTTTTTTTAATAAAATTTCTTATACACTTCATAGATCATCTTGGCTTCCATCTAAGATTGATCTATTAAGAAATTCATCTCTAAAAATAATTTTATGTTGCTGTAAATTTTCGTCGTAACTCGCTGAAATTTTTCGACGAGAATTTTGCAATTGCAACTTGCACCAATTTCCTTGCTGTTATACTGACAAAATTTTCTTGATTAAATTAGATATCCTTGCTGTCATATAAACTGTGATTTTACTATCAATTCCCTCCTCAGTTCTCTCAAGTTTTTGGTGGAAATTATGTAAATAAACCGTTGTTTCTTCGACGACAATTCTACTCTTACAAGATAGCACATACTTGCTGCAACTTCCACTGATTTCTATCAAACCTTTGCTACCATCTACCATAGATCCAAAATATTCATCCACAACCCTAAAACTCCACCAAACCACACCCTCAAACTGCACCCAAAATAGCCACAAAACAATCATAAACCATAGCCTATATCCACCAATCCACCAACCCTTTCGACCATCACCTCTCTCAACCAATACATGCCTTTAACCCGACAACAAAAGAGAGATCTTAACATCACAGATTTGACAACATATACTATGGTATTTGAGGAAGTAATCAATGCTAAATTTGAAGCCTTCGAGGTGCGAATGGAGGATAAGATTCGGACGCTCTTTACCGAACTCAGATTGGGTCAACCACTAAGCCCGAAGAAATCACATCAAGGAGAGAGCTTTGCCCAATCGCACCAAGCTTGAAGATTTGACTTCTAAGAGAGGGGAAGCTCTATGACCAACCCTAACTATCCATGCATAAGAGTGGACTTCCCTAGATGGGAAGAAGGAGACCCGATTGGTTGGATCTCGCGCGCGGAGCGATATTTTCGGTACCAAAAAACTGCGGATGCATCTATGGTGAAAATTATAGCTATACATCTTGAAGGGGATGCTATATAGTGGTTTGACTGGTTTGAACATACTTATGGAATCCTTTCATGGCAACAATTCAAAGAAGGATTGCTGAACCACTTCAGACCAACTTATTACGAGAACATTGACGGACAACTAGCAAAGATCCGATAAACCTCCACCATTCAGGAGTACCAAACCAGGTTTGAAAGGTTATCTAATCAAACTCATGATTGGTCTGAAAAATAGCTATTGGGGACCTTTATTGAGGGCTTAAAGCCGGAGATCTAGGGAGAAGTTAAGATGCGACAACCATACACACTTATAGCAGCCATCTCTTTCGCACGACTTCAAGAGGAGCGATTGAACCATGAAGCTCGGAGGACTAGGATCACTCCTCGACCTACAATACTAAAGCCCTCAGCCCCCCCTACTATCAATCGAGTCCATGCACCGAAAAGGTTAATAAGAGAAGAACTTCAGGAGTGATCTGCGAAGGGGTTATGTTGGCATTGCGACGAGCCGTGGAGCCACGAGCATCGCTGTAAAAAAGGGAGACTTCTTATGATTGAACCAGTAGAAGAAGAGGTCATTGAATATCCAAAAGAGAGCCTTGAATATAAAATAGAAGATATGGAAGAAGAGCCACAACCGACCGACATTATGGTACACGCATTAGCCGGCTACTGAAACCCGCAAACGATGAAAGTTGGAGGCCTTCTCAAACAACATCCGATTATTGACTCATAAAGGCACATGTACGTTTTGTTGTTCCACGTGTGCTTCCGATATGTGCTATTCATTGTTCATACTATCCTTTTGTACTCTGGTGTTTGTGGGATATTGTGAACCTTTTCCAGAAATGGTGAAGGGAGTTATGTATAGAGCCTGTGATGCTCTGCCGACCTTTATAACTTCACTCAGACGTGGGTGGATGGAGCTCCCAAACGTGGGAGACCTCCCAAATGTGGGAGACTTATGTTTGGTGGTCATTCAGAAATTAATGTACCATATTATGTTATGGTCCCACTTCACCTTCTGTATGTTTGATATGGTATCCAGAGCTTTGGTTATGTGTTTCTATACATGCTTTGGATAAGAATGAAATGAATACAACGTCAATTCGACGTTTGAGCTTCTGTTTCGTATTCGTTCTTTGAAATGCTCCGAAATGGTCCATACGCCATTGATATGTTCCGAAATGTTTCATTTATCATTGATATGCTCCGAAACATTTCATACGCCATTGATATGCTTCGAAATGTTTTATTTGCTATTGTTATGCTTCGAAATGTTCCATATGTAGTTGATATGCTCCGAAATATTTCATAGGCTATTGATATGCTCCAATTACTCTATGCTCCATCTGTTATGAATCAAATAGGTTTTGAATGACATGACACATATGATTTTGTATCTAAGGATATGGTATCTTGAAAATTCTTGTATTCTGGCTTGCATTATGATATCTTACTTGTTTGAACTCATTCCTTTTGTTCTGAATATGCTTTGTCACTTGCTGAGCTGTTTTTAGTTCATTCCGTTGTTATATAAAATCTTTCAGGTCAGCTTGTCACTCTTTGAGATGTTTGAATTGGGCTGAGGCAGTGGAGAGCTATTCAGAATTGTGGGCAAGTCTTGTTGGTTATTATGTTATTATTGTATAAGCATATTTTGTAAGAAATGAAATGTTGTCGATGAATCGAAATGGATATACTGTGTAAAAGTGTTAGAAGATCTCTCTTCTTTGGATTTTTAGAATGTTAAGTCTAATTTATGATGATATGAATTTGTGGTGAATAGTTGGAGTTCTGATTGTATAATTTATTTAGCTTATGGATTTATAAATATTGTTCATGTTTTTCAAGTTGGCTTGGGTTGCCATAAATGTGAATTATCGAGTGATGTGATATATGATTATAAACTGCACAGGTTTTATAGATGTGAATTTGATAGAATGTTTTTCAATGTCCTCAAATGTTAGTTTGGATCCTGGATTGGTTTGTGATGAAAATTTTTAATATCATGGATATTTGAGGGGCGTGTTAGAGGTGGTATCAGAGCATGGTTTGAGGATTACTGAAATATTTGATATGTTGACGTATAAAATATATTGAGGTCTAATAAACTATAGTGATTTGTGGAAATTTTCTTTGATGCATTTTAGGAATCTAGGATGATGATGACATATAATCCTCCTATTTAATTTGTTTCTGATTAATTAAGGGGATGAAAGGGTTGATCGAGGATACTAAATCAGAGTAGCGCAATGAAAGCATGGTGAACCTAATTTCATTGGTGGTAGAAAAACAAATGATGCAAACAGAGAAGATATTTGATGTACAAAATTGTTCTAATGATCAAAAGATTCCTTTTGCCACCTTATATTGGAAGTAGAGGCTGATCATTAATGGCAACAATGAAAAGAATTTTTAGAGATCAGTAGCAAGAATGATAAGGATAAGTTTACCAATAAAAAAATATGATTGAAAATGAATCAGAAAGTGATAACAAGAGGGTCAAGACATTTGGATTTGAAAAGGGAAATCACCACAAAAGACTCAATTATGTATGAATTACAAGTTAAATTATGAAACAAGCTTATATTTGTGGGTGACTAGAGTATATTTTGCTTGTGGAAAATTGGATCATAAAATAAAAGACTGCCCTTTGAACAAGAAGAAAGAATTAGTGCCTCCTAAATCATCAGCCTATGTCAGAGTGTATGCTGCCATGTCAGAGTGTATGCTATCCCAAAGACCAAATCAAAGGCAAAGTCATGTTTTGGAGGTAATTCGAGCAAATCATCCTGGGATACATTAGGCAAAGAGATAAATCATGTCCAATACTTTTAAAATAAAAGATCGGCTGATCAAATATGCAAAAAGTGATCATTTGTTATATACCAATCCATACTAGTATGATAGAAAGATAGCCAATTCAACCCAAAGTTTAAAAAACTCCCCTATTAATATGCTATATTGATAGAACCTTGAATTCAAACTGAATTCAAGTCATTGCAATATTCATCATAAATACTTGCAACTCGTCATCATGAACTTATGCATAGACTTATGCATAACATGTCATGTCATCAACATACTTCTCCCCCTTTGTCATCAACAAAAAGGAGAAGTACAACTATTCTTGTGTTTGTAATATGGGTTCAACTCATTGCATGAAAAACATAGTATCATCATGCAATTTTGCTATCATCATAGATATGTAAGATAGTAAGATAGCAAGTTCCATAACATCAAGCTAGCAAATTTTATAATATTTTAGATACAAGCTAGCAGTTTTGAGATGTTCAAGAAAGCAACTCTTGCTTCTTGAAATATGCAAATTTGTCAAGTTTTGCTAGATGTGCAAGTTAGCATTTTTGCCTCTTGAGATAGGCAAGATAGCACATTTGCTTCTTTTGAGATAGCAACTTTTTGTTTCTCTTTAGACTACAAGCTAGCAATTTTTACGATATGCAAGTTTCACAATATACAAGCTAGCAAAAATTTCGAAAGCAAATGCAAGATAGCTTTCTTGTGTAAGCTCATGATTCTTACTTCCTAGTGCAAGTTGCAAGTTTTGCTTCTTGAGATAGGCAATATAGCACTTTTGTATTTTTTGTTTCTTAAGATAGGCAAGCTTGTGATGTTCAAGATAACAAGCTCTTTCTTCTCTTTTGAGAAGTGCCATTTTTGCTTTCTTCGTAAAGTGCAAGCTCGCAAAATGCCAAACTAGTAAGAGATAATGTTTTACATGCGGCAAGCAAACAATTTGACAAATGTTACATTTGCATCTTCTCTTTTGAGAAGTGTAATTTTTGCTTACATCTTGAATTGTGCAAGCTAACTAGTTTGCCTCTTTTCATGATGTCCACGCTAGAAATTCTTGCTCCCCCTTTGTCATTGTCAAAAAGAAGGGAAGACCCTTATATCAATTTTCATATTATGACAAAGGTAAGTATCAATCTTATTTGTGCATCATTATATATTCAAATTAAAACATACACAATTTCAAAAACCTTATTTTTCATGCACGATACCGAAAAATAAATCAATCATCATTAATGCGCATATCATACATGATACTCAAACATTAAAATTTTTAAGCATTTATCAATATGTTGATCATGATACCAAACATTCATCATTTAAAGCATTTATGATACACATCATATGCAATACATCATGTATATCATTATCATAAGTATTGCATACATCATTTTAACTTCATGAATATTTCATCATTGCATGCATCATACCAAAACATTTCAAGCCATGGAAGCCATAAATACAAAGAAATCATGTCATGAAGGATAAAATCATTTGAATACCAAAAGACATGATTCATATAGTAAATATATTGTTTAAATAAAATATCAAGAAAAATCATAGGAGTACAAAGAATAGATCTTGTTTTAAAAGAAAATCAAGTAATAACTCCAAGAACTCACAAGGAAAAATCATGATTCATTTAGAAAATCTCCTCTCAAGAGAACATCAAGTAAAATCGTAAAAGATCGATTAATGAGAAATTTTGATTTATGATAAAATCTCATGTATCAAATGTCGAGAAATCAAAATGATGATTTATGTAAAAAAATATCACAAGTTATATTCAAGAGAAAAATCATTATTTATTTTCAACTCATTCAATTTGTCACATCAACATTTCTTAGATATGCATGATACCAAAACATGGTTTCAAATCTTCAACATATAACATGCATAAATTCAAAATTTGAAAGGAGAAGGGAATAATTCAAAGGTACAAAGATTTTAACCATCTCATAAACAAAATGTAAGACCAAGTCATGAATCCAAAATTCCATGAATCAAAAATGATCATCAAAGGTAATCTCATGTTATTCCAAAAATCAATATCATGATTTTGATAAAACTCATTTCAAATTTAAATCATAAAAATCACTTTTATAATTCACAAAATTCATAACATAGGTAGATTCATGATTTTATAATATATTTTCCCCTTTTTTAAGTATTTGATTTCATGTTAGCGTGCTTTTTCATTTACGTTAAATAAAAACATACATCAACGTTTAGGATCGAAAAATGAATTTCGTCATAAAACCATCAAGATCAATAGATTCTAAAAAATTAATTGTTATGGTCAAGAAAATCCGAAAATAAAATTTAACACTTTCATGCATTCGGACATGGTTTTGCCATATGTTTTTCAAATACACTCATGAAAATAACACATGCTTATCATCATGTATAACTTAAAATCTCATGCATAAAATTGTCAATCATTGTATCAAAAACATTTAATATTTTCATTACATCATTATGCATTACTTCAAATCAAACATGATTTCATTCAACAATGTTAATCGAACATGATACACATTATTACTTCTTAACCATGATTTCATATTTTCAATCAAAATTATTTTGTTTGTTTATCATAAAATATGCAATATTATCATTTTCGAAATTACTAGCATGATCATAATTTTTGTATTTTTATTTTTAAACATGTAATTTTTAAGAAAATTAATTCTAGGATAAAAAAGAAAATACATCATGAAACCATCAAGTAATTTCAAAATAAATCAGGGGGATTTCGATTACCTTATCATTGAAAGCGGTTAAGGCGTAGTTTGCCACCTCGCCTTTCTTAATTTTCTCCTCATCTTCGGAGGAGCTCGATTCATCCCACTTTGTGTTCTTCTTCTTTGGCCTCTTCCTCTGTTCAAGTTCATTATTTATTTTAGATTTTTGTTTAATAAACTTATTAAGATTTAGTGTTCGAAGTTCAAGTTCATCATTATCCTCATCACTTGAGTCATCGCTCAAGTGGTATTCATTTGTCTAGGGTTCCAAATCCTTCCTGTTCTTTGGAAGGTTGTTTTGTTCATCATGTTCATCATGTGCATTGTGCACCATTTCATATGTCATCAACGACCCAATTAGTTCTTCAAGTAATAAGTTGTCTAGGTTTTTAGCTTCTTGTATTGCAATTTTAAATCCCACTTCTTAGAAAGAGAACTCAAAATCTTGTTTACAAGTTCAAAATCTGAAAAACATTTGCCAAGAGCTCTTAAACCATTGACGATATCCGTAAAACAGGTGTACATGTCACCAATAGTTTCGCTTGGCTTCATTTGAAAAAGCTCGAAATCATGCATCAAAAAGTTGATTTTCGAATCTTTAACTATAGAAGTGCCTTCGTGTGTGATTTCAAGAGTGTGTCATATGTCAAAAGCCGTTTCGCACAAAGAAACCTGATTGAACTCATTTTTGTCCAAAGTGCAAAATAAGGCATTCATATCCTTTGCATTTAAAGAAAAGTACTTCTTCTCCAAATCCGACCATTCGTTCATCGGTTTAGAGGGAAGTTAAAAACCGTTTTCAATAATATTCCATAAATCCAAATTTATAGAAATCAAGGAAACTCTCATTCGAGTTTTCCAATAAGTGTAGTCCAATCCGTTAAACAACGATGGACGAACAATCGAAAAACCCTCTTTAAAGCCATGAAGAGCCATTTCTCTCGGGTGTAAATCCAAAATGAGAAATATAGGGCTCTGATACCAATTGTTAGGATCAAGAGCACTAAGAGGGGGGGGGGGGGGGGGTGAATTAGTGCAGCAGATAAAAACATCAACTTCATGAAATCTCTCGTACGATAAAAATTGTTTCCGACGTAAAACTAATTTCAGAAACTTAGCTTGAAATCATACGTAAATGTATTGAAGGCAGTAAGCTATTGAAGGGGTTTGCAGTAAGGTAATAGCAGGAAACAAACTGCAAACTAGAGAAGACGGGAGTTTATAGTGGTTCGGTCAATCGTGACCTACCTCCACTCCTCCGATTCCTCTTCCGTCGAGGCCACCGACATCCACTAACGATCTTCCTTTACTAGGCGAAGATAAACCTCCTTCTTACACCTCTCATCTCCATTTACTGGGTTTAGGACACAACCCTTACAAGCACTCACTCTCCTCTCTTAAACAGAATTCTAACACTTAAGCTAGAGGAGGGAAATTCTAGAGCTTGCAGCAGCGTTTTCTCTCTTTTAATCTCTCTGTGCTTGTGCCTTTTACCCGGGGATGTGAGGGGTATTTATAGGCTCCAAACTAGTTTGAATTTGGAGCTCAAAATTGTCATCTCCTGGAATTTCAGAGTCTGGCGGTTGCACCGCCTGACTGGGGCTGTTGCACCGCCTGGCAGAGCTCAGAGACTGAGCCTCTGGGTGGTGCCACCTCTTGTTAAGGGCGGTTGTACCTCCTACCAGAGCTCGAAGACCGAGCTCAAGCGGTGCCACCGCTTGACTGGGACGGTTGTACCTCTGTCAAAGGCGGTTGCACTGCCCAGCTAGAGCTCGGAGACTAAGCCCTGGGCGATGCCACCGCTGACCCAGGTGGTGCCACCTCTCGCCAAGTAATCTGGGTCCGAATGGGCTGATCCATTCGGCCCAATTTGGGTCTTTCAAGGGCCCAATTGCCCCAAGATTAAGTTAATGGGATCACCACCCATTTCTAACTTAATCATTGTGCTAACTATGAATTTCTTAAGACATTTACTGCAACTTGCTTCGGTGCGTCAATCGCTTCTTCCGGCGAGCTTCCGTCGATCATCCGATGAACCCTCGGTGATGCTCCTACAGACTTCCGATAAACTCCTAGACTTGCGACAATCCACTTGGTGAGTTTCGACGAGCTTCTTTGGCAAGCTCCTGGAGTTCTCGGATTTGTTCCCGCAGAACCTCCGACGACCGTCCGGATTTCCGTCGAACTCTCGAACTCCCAACGTGATCATAGTCTTGACTCTGGCGCAACTCCTACTGCATGTCTTTCTTTCATCGTAGTTAATCCTGCACACTTAAAACAAAACTTCGATCGAGACAATTAATCCTAAGCAATTAACTAAGTTGTCCGGCATGTCATTGGTCCCTCTGTTAGGATCAAGAGCACTAAGAGGGGGGGGGGGGGGGGGGGGGTGAATTAGTGCAGCCGAAATCTTTCAACGGTAAAAAAATGTTCGAATGATAAAAACGATTTCGGTGTGAAAGCCGATTCTAAGATTACTTTAATTTAAGATCAAGGGAGATGACGTTAAAGTCAATCTATGAAGGCAGTTTGCAGTTATGATGAAAACCAGAATATAAGCGCAAACTAAAATACGACGTTCGTACGAAGAAACTGATTTACGTCTAAATGCTGATTCGTAAATCACTTGATTAGGCAAGATGCAGTTTAAGCAAGGATATAAAGGCAGTTTGCAGTTATGATAGAAATCAAAACATAAATGCAAACTGAAATATGATGATCGTACGAAAAAACAGATTTACGTCTAAACGCTGATTCGGCAAGTGCAAAGCTTGAAACCCGATCGTATATGCGTAGAAAGCAGTAAGCTTTAGAGGAGGTTTGCAGTAAAGATAATATGCTTAAAGTAAATGCAAACCGAGATTTAGAATGGTTCGGTCAATCTTGACCTACTCCACTTTTGGCTTCCTCCACTGACGAGGTCACCGACGTCAACTAGAGGCCTTCCTTCAATAGGCGAAGGCCAACCACCCTTTTATAGTTTTACTCTTTTTGACGGGCTTAGGAGACAACCCTGACAGAATTTTCTCTCCTCTCTTTACAGCTCAGAACTTGGAAGAAACGAGGGAGAAGTACTTTTGGCCTTTACAACAATTTTGAGCTGTAAAAATCACAAAACAAGATCAAGATTTCGGTGTTAGTTCGTTGCCCTTTTAGTGCTGAATGGGTGGGGTATTTATAGGCCCTAACCCAGCTCAAATTTGGAGCTCAAAACTGTCAATTCCCGGAATTCCGGGATCAGGCGGTTGCACCTCCTGATTGGAGCGGTTGCACCGCCTGACAGAGCTTGAAGATTGAGCCTCTAGGCGGTGCCACCTCTTGTCAGGAGCGGTTGCACCTCCTGCCAGAGCTCGAAGACTGAGCTCAGGCGGTGCAACCTCCTGACTGAGGCGGTTGCACCGCTCAGCCAGTGCTCGGAGACCTAGCCCAAGCGGTGCCACCTCTTGTCAGGGGAGGTTGCACCGCCCAGTCTCGCTCAGAGACTGAGCCCAGGCGATGCCACCTCCTGGCTGGGGTGGTTGCACTGCCCAGTCTCGCTCGGAGACTTAGCCCAAGCGGTGCTACCAACTGGCTTGGGCGGTTGCACCTCCCGCCAGAAATTAGGGTCCGAATGGGTTGATACATTCGGCCCAATTTGGGTTTTTCAGGGGCCCAATTGTCCCAAGATTAAGTTAATGGGATCACCTCCCATTTCCAACTTAATCATTGTGCTAACTACGATATTTCCTAAGACGTTTACTGCAACTTGCTCCGGTGCGTCAATCGCTTCTTCCGGCAAGCTTCCGGCGAACTTCTGTCGATCATCCGATGAACCCTCGGTGATGCTCCTGCGGACTTCCAGCAAACTCCTGGACTTGCGACGTTCCACTTGGCGAGTTCCGATGAGCTTCTTTGGCAAGCTCATGGACTTCTCGGATTTGTTCCCACAGAACCTCCGACGACTATCCGAACTTTTGTCGAACTCTCGAACTCCCAACGTGATCATTATCTTGACTCTAGCGTAACTCCTGCTGTATGTCTTTCTTCCATCGTAGTTAATCCTGCACACTTAAAACAAAACTTCGATCGAGACAATTAATCCTAAGCAATTAACCAAGTTGTCTGGCATGTCATTGGTCCCTCGATGCTTCGTCCGATTCTTCGGCACATCGTCCTCTCCTACAGCCTATTGCCCAATTGGCCAATTGACTCCGCAACTCCGATATCCTTGGCACAATACCCACTCTTTTTGGCCCGATGCCTGAGTCCACGGCCTGAAGCCTTCTGTCGATACGTCGACCGATCCACCGGCCCGACGTCCAATCTTCTGACATGTTCCTTCGGCACAACATGATTTTCCTACTTTAATTGTCTCATCCTGATCGAAGCATCCTGCATCACTCAAACCACAAATTAAATCATAAACATATATCAAGTGGTTTCATCATCAAAATACTAGATTCAACAATCTCCCCCTTTTTTATGATGACAACTACTTGATGACGGAGTTAACCTTAACTCCCGGAGTTTAAACAAACTCCCTCTATCAATATGCCATATTGATAGAATCTTAAATTCAAACCGAATTCAAGTCATTGCAATATTCATCATGAGTACTTGCAACACGTCATCATGAACTTATGCATAAACTTATGCATAACATGTCATGTCATCAACATACTTCTCCCCCTTTGTCATCAACAAAAAGGAGAAGTACCACAATCAAGTGTTTGTGACATTGGTTCAACTCATTGCATGAAAAACACAATATCAAGTTTTATCATCATGCAGTTTTGAAGCCAGAAAATTCAGCAAATGTTACATCATGCTTAGAACATTCAAGCTATCAAGTTTCAGATATGCAATTTTTACAGCATACAAGATAGCGCTTTTAGAACATGCAAGCTAGCAATGTTACAACATTTTAGAACTTGCAAGCTAGCAATTTAGAGATGTTCAAGAAGGCAACTCTTGCTTCTTGAAATATGCAAGTTGCAAGCTAGCAAATTTTTGCTTCCTTTGCAATGTTTGAGCTCGCAATTTTGCTTCCATTGCAAGGTGTAAGTTTAGCATGTTTAATTTTCTTGAGATAGCAACTATTTGCTTCTCTTTATACTACAAGCTAGCAATTTTTACGATATGCAAGTTTTACTACATACAAGCTAGCAAAAATTTCGAAAGCAAATGCAAGATAGCTTTCTTGTGTAAGCTTATGATTCTTGTTTCCTATTGCAATGTGCAAGTTGCAAGTTTTGCTTCTTGAGATAGGCAAGATAGCACTTTTGCAATTTTTGTTTGGCAAGCTTGTAATGTTCAAGATAACAAGCTCTTTATTCTCTTTTGAGAAGTGGCATTTTTGCTTTCTTTGCAAAGTGCAAGCTAGCAAAATGCCAAACTAGCAAGAGATAATGTTTCACATGAGGCAAGCAAATAATTTGGCAAGTGTTACATTTGCATCTTCTCTTTAGAGGAGTGTAATTTTTGCTTTCATCTTGAATTATGTAAGCTAGCTAGTTTGCCTCTTTTCATGATGTCCACACTAGAAATTCTTGCTCCCCCTTTGTCATTGTCAAAAAGAAATTCTTGCTCCACCCTTATTTGTGCATCATTATATATTAAAATTAAAACATGTAAACTCATTATTATATGATTCCAAATCATCATTCCTATTATTTCAATCATTGTTTCAATCATCTTTATAGCTTATCATGCACAATATGTCAAACCATCTAACATGATGCAAACATTTATTTTCAAAGTATTTATTACTTCATTTTGATCATGATACCAAACATTCATCATTTAGAGCATTCATGACATTAAATCAACATTTATAATACTTCATTTTAGCAACAACTCATAGCATTTTAAATCATGATTCACATCATATGCAATACATCACATCATAATTAAAAAGCTCAAGTATTGTGTGCATCATTGCAAATCATAAATGTTTCATATCATGATGGTATCAATTTTATTAAATTATATCCTACCATGCATGATCATAACCTTTCATTTGCATACATCAAAATAAATTAATGAATATTTCATGTATTCATATCATCACATAAGGAATATCAAGAAGAAAATAATTGGGTTATGAGATAAACCTTTCATGAATACAAAGAATTGCATAAAAATCATATCATGAATACAAGGAATACAGGTCACAATCTTTCAAGAGAAAAATCATCATTCATTTTCAATTCATTCAATTTGATAAATCATGATCATGATTTTGATAAAACTCATTTCAAATTTAAATCATCAAAATCATTTTTATGGCTCACAAAATTTATAACATAAATATATTTATGATTTCATTGATAATATATTTTTCCCCCTTTTTTAAGTGTTTCATCTTAAGTGATCGATTTCATGTTAGCATGCCTTTTCATTTATGTCAAATCAAAACATGCATCAATTTTTAAAGCCACTGTTATTATCATGAAAATCGATAATCCATAATTATCAAGAATCATCATACATAATTTCAAAAATATATACTCATTAATCATAACATCAAATTAAACATGATTTAATATACTCAAAATCGAGAAATAACAATGGACATCAACATGATACACATTATTACTTCTTAACCATGATTTCATATTTTCAATCAAAATCATTTTGTTTTTTATAAAATATGCAATATTATCATTTTCGAAATTACTAGCATGATCATAATTTTTTTTTTCTTAAACATTAATTCTAAACTAAAAAAGAAAATACAGCATGAAAGCATCAAGTAATTTCAAAATAAATTAGGGGGATTTCGATTACCTCATCATTGAAAGTGTTTAAGGCGTAGTTTGCCACCTCGCCTTTCTTGATTTTCTCCTAGTCTTCGGAGGAGCTCGATTCATCCCACTTTGTGTTCTTCTTCTTTGGCCTCCTCCTTCGTTCAAGTTTATTGTTTATTTTAGATTTTTGTTTAATAAACTTATTAAAATTTAGTATTCGAAGTTCAAGTTCATCATTGTCCTCATCACTTGAGTCATCGCTCAAGTGGTATTCATTTGTCCGGAGTTCTAAATCCTTCCTGTTCTTTGGAAGGTGATTTTGTTCATCATGTGCATTGTACACCATTTCATATGTCATCAATGAACCAATTAGTTCTTCAAGTGGTAAGTTGTTTAGGTTTTTAGCTTCTTGTATTGCAGTTACTTTTGAATCCCACTTCTTAGAAAGAGAACGCAAAATCTTGTTTACGAGTTCAAAATCCGAAAAATATTTTCTAAGAGCTCTTAAACTATTGACGACATCCATGAAACGGGTGTACATGTCGTCTATAGTCTCGCTTGGTTGCATTCGAAAAAGCTTAAAATTATGCAATAAAATGTTAATTTCGAGTCTTTGACTCTATTAGTTCCCTCGTGCGTGATTTCAAGTGTTTGTCAAATGTCAAAAGCCGTTTCGCACGTAGAAATCCGATTGAACTCATTTTTGTCCAAAGCGTAAAATAAGGCATTCATAGCCTTTGCGTTTAAAGAAAAATACTTCTTCTCCAAATCCGACCATTCGTTCATTGGTTTAGAGGGAAGTTGAAAACCGTTTTCAATTATATTCCATAAATCCAAATTCATAGAAATCAAGAAAACTCTCATTCGAGTTTTCCAATAAGTGTAGTCCAATCCGTTAAACAACGGTGGACGAAAGACCGATAAGCCCTCTTGAAAGCCATGAAGAGCCATTTCTCTCGGGGGTAAATCCGAAATGAGAAATACCGAGCTCTGATACCAATTGTTAGGATCAAGAGCACTAAGAGGGGGGGGGGGGGTGAATTAGTGCAGCGGAAATCTTTCAACGATAAAAAAACGTTCGAACGATAAAAATGATTTCGGTGTGAAAGCCGATTCTAAGATTACTTTAACTTAAGATCAAGTGAGATGACGTTAAAGTCAATTTATGAAGGCAGTTTGCAGTTATGATGAAAACTAGAATATAAGCGCAAACTGAAATACGACGTTTGTACGAAGAAACTGATTTACGTCTAAATGCTGATTCGTAAATCATTTGATTAGGCGAGATGCAGTTTAAGCAAGGATATAAAGGCAGTCTGCAGTTATGATAGAAATCAAAACATAAATGCAAACTGAAATATAATGATCGTACGAAAAAATAGATTTACATCTAAACGCTGATTCGACAAGTGCAAAGCTTGAAACCCGATCGTATATGCGCAGAAAACAGTAAGCTTTAGAGGAGGTTTGTAGTAAAGATAATATGCTCAAAGTAAATGCAAATCGAGATTTAGAGTGGTTCGGTCAATCTTGACCTACTCCACTTTTGGCTTCCTCCACCGACGAGGTCACCGACGTCAACTAGAGGCCTTCCTTCAAAAGGAGAAGGCTAACCACCCTTTTACAGTTTCACTCCTTTTGACGGGCTTAGGAGACAACCCTTGCAGAATTTTCTCTCCTCTCTTTACAGCTCAGAACTTGGAAGAAAAAAGGGAGAAGAACTTTTGGCCTTTACAACAATTTTGAGCTCTAAAAATCACATAACAAGATCAAGATTTCGGTGTTAGTTCGTTGCCCTTTCATTGCTGAATGGGTGGGGTATTTATAGGCCCCAACCCAGTTCAAATTTGAAGCTCAAAACTGTCAATTCCCGGAATTCCGGAATCAGGCGGTTGCACCTCCTGACTAGAGCGGTTGCACCGCCTAGCAGAGCTCGAAGACTGAGCCTCTAGGCGGTGCCACCTCCTGTCAGGAGTGATTGCACCTACTACCAGAGCTCGAAGACCGAGCTCAGGTGGTGCAACCTCCTGACTGAGGCGGTTGCACCGCTTAGCCAGTGCTCGGAGACCGAGCCCAAGCGGTGCCACCTCCTATCAGGGGAGGTTGCACCGTCCAGTCTCACTTGGAGACTGAGCCCAGGCGGTGCCACCTCCTGGCTGGGGCGGTTGCACCGCCCAGTCTCGCTCGGAGACTTAGCCCAGGCGGTGCTACCTCCTGGCTTGGGCGGTTGCACCTCCCGCCAGAAATCAGGGTCCGAATGGGTTGATCCATTCGGCCCAATTTGGGTTTTTCAGGGGCCCAATTGCCCCAAGATTAAGTTAATGGGATCACCTCCCATTTCCAACTTAATCATTGTGATAACTATGATTTTTCCTAAGACATTTACTGCAACTTGCTCCGGTGCGTCAATCGCTTCTTCCGACGAGCTTCCGGCGAACTTCCGTCGATCATCCGATGAACCCTCGGTGATGCTCCTACGGACTTCCGGCAAACTGTTGGACTTGCGACGATCCACTTGGCGGGTTCCGACGAGCTTCTTTGGCAAGCTCATGGACTTCTCGGATTTGTTTCCGCAGAACCTCCGACGACTGTCCGAACTTTTATCGAACTCTCGAACTCCCAACGTGATCATTGTCTTGACTCCAGCGTAACTCCTGCTTCATGTCTTTCTTCCATCGTAGTTAATCCTGCACACTTAAAATAAAACTTCAATCGAGACAATTAATCCTAAGCAATTAACCAAGTTGTCCGGCATGTCATTGGTCCCTTGACGCTTCGTCTGATTCTTCGGCGCATCGTCCTCTCCTGCAGCCTATTGCCCAATCGGCCAGTTGACTCTGCAACTCCGATATCCTTGGCACAATACCCGTTCTTTTTGGCCCGATGCCTGATTCCACGGCCCGAAGCCTTTTGTCGATACGTCGACCGATCCACCGGCCTGACGTCCAATCTTCTGACATGTTCCTTCGGCACAACATGATTTTCCTACTTTAATTGTCTCATCTTGATCGAAGCATCCTGCGTCACTCAAATCACAGATTAAATCATAAACATATATCAAGTGGTTTCATCATCAAAATACGAGATTCAACACCCTCGACGCTTTGTCCGATTCTTTGGCGCATCGTCCTCTCCTACGGCCTATTGCCCAATCGGCTAGTTGACTCCGCAACTTCGATATCCTTGGCACAATACTTGCTCTTCTTAGCCCAATGCCCAAGTCCATGGCCTAAAGCCTTCTGTCGATACGTCGACCGATCCATCGGCCCGATGTCCAATCTTCTAACATGTTCCTCTAGTACAACATGATTTTTCCTGCTTTAATTGTCTCATCCTGATCGAAGCATCCTGCGTCACTCAAAACATAGATTAAAACATAAATACATATCAAGTGGTTTCATCATCAAAATATGAGATTCAACAGCTGCGACAGAAGAAGAGTTGCCGCCCTATGTTTCAGTTGCTGTGTGAGATGAGAGCGTCGGGGGCTGGATGGCGACGACTGCAACTGTTGTGACTCACGGAAGCAATCGCTAAATAGTGAGGTTGAGACTACAATGATGGCATCCGGCGACTACAGCAGTGGAGGCAGAGCAAGGGAGCGGCAACGTTGAAGTGGCCGGGGTTGAGGTTGCCTTGGAGAATAGGAATCGACGGTGGCTCTACAGGAACAAAGGCAATCGGTGATTTACCCTGTTTCTGTTACCAGAGCAAGGGAGAGGCTGCAAGGATCATGGCTGGGTGGCGAGCAGCATTGGCATTGGCTGGGCAGTAGCAGCGACGATGATGGCAGCCAGTGTTCGCAGCAACAAGGGGACCCGCGACTGTGGTGCGGTTGGAAACAAGGGAAGCAAGGTGAGCTGCCTGTGCTCTGTTTCGGTTACAATGGATGCAGAGCAAGGTGGAGTGGCGGTTGGGAGGCGAGCGGCGGTCGTCGCATGGTGGCCCGCAGTGGTGATGGGTTGGCTAGGCGACGGTGGCGCTGGAGGGGAAGAGGAGTGCTGGAGGCAGCGTGGCTACTGGAGGTGTGGCTACGATCGACGAGGGGCTGCGACAACAGAGGAACTCTGTTTCTACAACCATTGCAACGAGGGGCTACAGCAACCGGCAGCTGCGATTGAGACCCAAGGGGGAGGTACTGTTAGGGTTGCAGCTGGGAGGCGGGCAGCGGTGATCGATCGGCCGGGAAGCAGTGGCGGCGGTGGAGAAGGAGTTGCCCTGCAACGGCGGTAGAGAAGAGGAGCAGGGCTGCGACGGAGTGGGACACTGGCAGCGTCGTCTCCTGGTAACGGTGGTGGCTCGGGTGGGAGGCGGCGGTGGACTCTGGCCGGAAGTGGGGCAGAGTCGGTTGCTGGCCGGAGAGCAACGACGAGCAGCGAGTGGGCTAGCCGGAAGCAGGGGAAGTAGGGGTGCGTGGCTGCTTCTTCTTCTTTCTTTCTTTCTTTCTTTCTTTCGTTTCTTTTTTTTATATATATAGCTTTATTGCAGCGAGAACACTAAGGATCGCTGCTATGATACCAAATGATAAGACCCTAAAGTCTTATCGTCGCTCTGATACCAATTGATAAGACTTTTAGGGTCTTATCAGTTTAATGCAATAATGCTTTATGTTTTAAAGACATAATGATATAAGACGTAATGAAAATGTTAAATGACTTTGTATCTTGCTTGATGATTTTATATTATGCATGAGGATTTGAAGTAATGATTTGAAAGTTAACATTTCGAAATTATGCTTGATGATTTATAGTGTATTGAAAGTTTTGTTTTTAAACGATGATGCTTGTTTTCATTTGGCATATATGAAAAAGGCATGCTTCTATGAATTGAATAAAATAAATTGAAACAACTAAAAAGAGGAAAAGTTTCTCCTTGAAGAATTTATTTTTTCCTACTTTATCAATTTTTCAAAAAGGGAGATTAATGAATCTATTTGTATCATTTTTATGAATCTCTTAAAAGTGACTATTGTGATTTGACAAATTGAATGATTTAAAGATAAATGTTGATTTTTTTCTTGATCATAAATTGTGATATTTTTTATACGAATCACCATCTTGATTTCTCGATATTTGATACATGAGATTTCTCTATGAATCAAGATCTTGTTTTTGAACTCCTATATTTTTTCTTACAATTCTTCTAAAAAGAAAAAATTAATGAATCTATTTATGTCCTTTTTATGAATCTCTTGAAAACGATTTTGATTTGACGATTTAAATTTGAATTAGCTTTATCTTGATTTTTTGAGATTTATAACTAGAGATTTCTTATGCATTAATCAAGATATTATATCATTCTTTCTCTTATGTTTCTTTTTGCCAATTGCTAAAGAGAAAATAAATGATCAAAATGTTGATTTAATGATGAATGTTTGATACCAACAATCATAAAGTGATAAATACTTAAAAATGTTGATTTAATGTTTGGTATGATGAATACTTTATTATCATACATGAAAATAATGATGAATATTTTGAAAATAAATGTTTGTATCATGTTAGATGATTTTACATTTTGTGCATGATGAGTTATAGTGATGATTGCAATAATGATTGAAATAATATGAGTGATGATTTGGAATCATGCATATAATGATGAGTTTATATATTTTGAAAATATATATGATAATTTGGTATGATGCATGCAATACTTATGCTTTTTATTATAATGATATGATTAATATCATGAATGCTTTAAATTATGAATGTTTGGTATCATGATCAAAATATTGATAAATGCTTAAAAATTTTAATATTTTAGTATCATGTATGATATGCTCATAATGATGATTGATTTATATTTTGGTATCATGCATGAAAAATGAAATGTAAAGTTTTAAAATTGTGCATGTTTTAATTTGAAAATATAATGATGTACAAATAAGATTGATACTTACCTTTGTCATAATTTGAAAATTGATGTAAAGGGTCTTCCCTTCTTTTTGACAATGACAAAGGGAGAGATAAAAGATGCTAGCTTGCACAATACAAGAAGAAAGCAAAAATTGTTAACTTGCGCATTACAAAGAAAGCAAAAATCGAACTTCTCAAAGAGAAGAAAGAACTTGCTATATTGAACATCACTAAAATTGCTATCTTGCCTATTTTAAGAAGCAAAATATGCTAAACTTGCACACCTAGCAAAATTTATAAACTTGCATATTTCCAGAAGCAAAGGTTGCATTCTTGAACATCTCAAAATTGCTAGTTTGCATGTTGTAAAATTTTTGCTAGCCTGCATGATGATATTACTAAAGATTTATGATGCAATCAATGTATTGAACTTATATTCCAAACACATGAATAGTTGGACTTCTCCTTTTTGTTGATGATAAAGGGGGAGAAGTATGATCATGTTATGTATGATGAATTATTGTAAATATTCACGATGAATATTTGTAATGACTTGAATTCAGCTTTAATTCAAGGTTCTATCAATATAGCATATTGATAGGTGGAGTTTGTTTAAAATCCGAGAGTTTGTTTTAACTCTATCATCAATTGGTTGTCATCATAAAAAAGGGGGAGATTGTTGAATCTCATATTTTGATGATGAAACTAATTGATAATTATTTATGATTTGATCTACATTTTTAGTGACACAGGATGCTTCGATTAGGATGAGACAATTAAAGCAGGAAGAATCATGTTGTGCCGGAGGAAAATATGTCAGAAGATTGGACTTCAGGCCAGAGGATCGGTCGACGTATCGACAGAAGGCTTCAAGCCATGGATTCAGGCATCAGGCCAAGAAGAATAGATATTGCACCAAGGATATCGGAGTTGCAGAGTCAACTACCCGATTGGGCAATAGGCCGCAAGAGATGACGATGCGCCGAAGAATCAGACGAAGCGTCGAGGGACCAATGACATGCCGGACAACATGATTAATGCTTAGTATTAATTATCTAGATCAAAGTGTGTTTTACATATGCAAGATTAACTATGATAGCAAGGCATGAAGCAAAATGAAGTCCCGGAGTCAAGGATACGATTTCATTGGGAGTTTGAGAGTTCGTCGGAAGTTTGGACATTCGTCGGAAGTTCTATCGGAACCAGCCGAGAAGTCTCAGAGCTTGCCAGAGAAGCTCCTCAGAACTCGCCAAGAAGATCGTCGTGAAGTCCAAGAGCTTGCCGGGAGTCCGCCAAAACATCGTCGGAAGATCGCCAAAAGCTCGCAGGAAGAAACCAAGACATAGGGACTTGTTTAGCTTATCAAATGTCTTAGGAATCAAAGTTAGCACGTAATTGGGTTTGGAATTGGGCCAACCCAATTAGGAGCCAGCTAGACCCATGTAAAGATTGTGTTGGGCCCAATGAGAGGCCCAAACAGTGTCCTAAGAAGTGACACCATCGTGGCATAGACTTCGAGTGTGTCAAGTAGTGGTACCGCTAGTCTAGGTGGTTGTACCACCCTTGGTAGGGTGCCAGTCTGGGTGGAGGTACCGCCCAGTGGCCCAGTGCCAAGCGGTGGTACCGCTAGACAGGGCGATGGTACCGCCTAGTGCAGTTTCAGTGTTAGACTGACACTAGCGGTGGTACCGCCCAACGTAGGTGGTGGTACCGCCCGTGCCTAGGAAACCCGAGATGAGATGTTTTTAGGCTCCAAGTTTGAATCAACTTGAAGCCTATAAATACCCCTCTCATCCCTGGTTAAAAGATACAAGCACATAGAGTTTCAAAGTGAAGAAACGCTACTGCAATCTCTTTAGAAATTCCCTCCTAAACTCTAAGTTTAGAATTTTGTAAGAGATGAGTGAGTGCTTGTAAGGGTTATCTCCTAAACTCGAAAAAAAGAGAAGAAGGGTGTAAAAGGTGGTTGGTCTTCGCCTATTGAAGGAAGACTAATAGTGGATGCCAGTGGCCTCGACGGAAGAGGAATCGGTGAAGTGGATGTAGGTCACGACGACTAAACCACTCTAAAATCTAGTTTACATTTTATTTGTACAATTTACTTTAACAGCAAACCTCCTTACTCGCTCTTTACATCCACTACTCTTTTACGAACATGCTTTTAAGTTAACATCTTTATAAAATCGGTTTTATCGGAATGAAGTTTTTAGACCGACGTTATTTTACCGCTGCACTAATTCACCCCCCCCCCCCCTCTTAGTGCCAACCTCTTGATCCTAACAGTTCATCGAAAGTTCATCGGAAGTTCGCCGAGAAGTTCGTCGGAAGATCGCTATGAGAACAATCGATATACCAGATAGAGATTGCTTGTTTAAATGTCTTAATTATCATAGTTAGACCTTAAGTTAAGTTAGGATTGGGAGGTAATCCCACTAACTTAGTTAGGGGCCAACTGAGCCCTTAATAGGGGTGAATTGGGCTAGTTGAACAGCACATTCAGCACCTGATGTAACAGCCGATGGTGGCACCGTTTGGGACTTAGTCTCCCAAGTGCTTTAGGTGGTGGTACCGTCAACAGTTATTAATTGTCAAGCGGTGGTACCGCTAGTACCCCGAAATATGAGGATGTGATACTTTTTTGCTGTAATTCTGAAGCCATTGGGGCTTATAAATACCCCACCCTTTTCTACATGAAAGGGCACTAAAGTGTGAACAAAATATTAAAGTCTTGGGGTCTGAAAGTGTTGTAAAAGTGCAAAGAGTCCTCCTCCTCCCTTTCTAGTATTGTGATCATTCAAGAGAGGTATGAGGCTTGTAAGAGTTGTCTCTTAAACCCGTGAAAAGGAAAAGAGAGCTATAAAAGGATGGTTTGTCTTCGCCCATTTAGTGGATGCCGGTGACCTCAATGGAAGAGGAATCAGAAGTGGATATAGGTCATAACGACCAAACCATTATAAATTCCAATATGCTCATTGCCATTCTGCTTTTCATTACTGCCATTACTTACTAAGTTAATTATTAGTTCATTTACTCTAAAGTCAAGCACTTTCCAAGATTGGTTTTCAACAAACGAATATTTTACAAAATTGATGACTTTTTTCACTATACTAATTCACCTCCCCCCTCTTAGTTGCCGCTCTTGATCCTAACAATTAGTATCTGATAAGACCCAAAAGTCTTATCGTAAAAGAAATAAAAGAAATAGAAGAAAAGGGAATTAATGCTTCGAGGGGATCAGCCTCCTTAATCACTTCGAGGGGATCAATCTCCTAGGGTTTGTCATAACAAACTGGAATAATATTTCATTGGTTGATTAAAAGAAAGAGTAACATCACTATTTATAGAGTTCCACCTAGGGTCCACTAGGACTTAGACTCTTAATAATAAATACATATTAAATAAATCCTACCTGACTCTAACTGAACCAAACAAACTCAATAAACAACTGGACTAAACAAACTTAATAAACATTATTCAAAAGCTCAGAAAAAGAATCCTAACAATTCCTCCCTCTTCAAATGAACCTTGTCCTCAAGGCTGAGCAGCATCAATCTCGGTAAGCCTCTCTTTCAGCACTTCAGTCATAAGCTATCTGTAATGCATCACAATTCATTGATCAAGTAATTATGGTCTCCACTTTTTAATAGTATAATCAACAAGTCGGTCTTTCAGTGTAGTAATCGTTGTAAGAGACTCCTGGCCTTGTATAATCAATTTTATCTTTGAACATTAGCTATCATAAGTTAAAGTCCATCCATCAACGATCTTTACTTCAAATCTGTCATAGCCTTCAATGTGGAGGGCCAATCGGTTAACAGTCTCACTGTCCATAAAATTATTAGTGCTACCAGTCTTAATTAAAACTATAACAGGCTGATGTTCTAGAGTTTCGTCAACTTCCATAGTTTGCAGGTTAGAGTAGTCGGTTGATGCATGCAATGGATGTATGGTAGATCCAACATCTTCATTAGAATTTATACCTTCATGATCAGAGTCCACATTCTTAGCTTTTGGTTCCTCTCTAATTGGTTCAATCATCAGAAGTTGCCCTTGTTTACATTGGTACTCCATACTCCACTTTTCATAATAGTACAAACCTCTTGCTGATCTTTCCTTGCTAATTTTTTTCTCATGTAGATGTCCGAATAAGATCGCAACTATCATAGTGCAGGGTTGACGAGCCTTAACTTCACACCGAATCTCTGGAATAAGCCCTTCAATAAATGTACATAGAAGTTGTCGTTCCGACCAATCTCTAGCTTGATTTAATAATCTTTCAAACCTACTCTGATATTCCAACAATGTAGAAGTTTGACGAATTTTGGCAAGCTGGCTATCAACATTCTCATATTCGGATGGGCCAAAGCGAACAAGAAGCCCTTTTTTAAACTACTCCCACGAAGAAACTCCGTGGAAAGTTTCATACCAATCGTACCACTGGATTGCATCTCCATCGAGCTGGATTGAGGCCACTTCTACCTTGGATTCTTCTGGGGTTATGTGAAAATGAAAAAAAATTTCCGTCCTAGAGATCCAATGGGTTGGATCCCCATCTTCCCATCTCGAAAATTCCACCTTCATGTGTGAGTAGTTTATGTCATAGTCTTGGAGCCCTTTCTTGTATTTCTAATCTATGCAACATAAAACTTGAGCTCCCATCTTGTTGAAACCTGCTAAAGTGCTCCAACAAGCTCTTTTTGAAATCATGAAGGGTTTCTTGTAGTCGATTCTCAATTATGGTTTCCAACGCTTCAATTAGCCGATTCTCAATTTTGGTTTCCAATGCTTCCATTTGTGCATTCACTGAATTATCGGCAGCCATTACGTATGACTACAAATCTGAAATCTCAACTCCTATTTTTGACGTCGGTTAAGGGCATCAATCACTGCCCTACTCGGTGCTGCTTTTGTGATGCAATCGGTGGTAGCACTATTGGAATGAAGGGTTGCTGCGAGGATGCGGGGATGTAGCTGCATTCGTTGCATGGGAGGCAGCGATGCTTGCTGTGGTCGCTGCGTGGAGGGATCGCTGCTACTGAGGGCTGGGAGGCAGCGATGGTAGTGCAGCTGGGGGCAGCGTTGCCAAGGGCTTACCGCTATGGTGGTTGTGACGACGCGGATGGAAAGTAGCATTGCTCTATCTCTACCACACTACAGAAGGAGGCGCTGGTGACGCCGAGGAAGGCAGTGTTGCTTTGACTCTACTGCACTACGGAAGGAGGCGCTGGTGATGCCAAGGGATCGCATGCAGTTGAGGACACGATGGTGCCATTGAAGTGGCCGAGGTTGAGAAGAGGAGTCAATGCGTGCTGTCACGGACTTAGCTGGTTTTGCCTAAGTCGTGCGGCACCCTTGTATGTCCGTCCGCAAAGGTCAGCCTCCCCGAAGCCTCCCATTGTCCCTTAGGATCACCAAAAGAGAGAACGGGTTAGAGAGAATGCCTCAATCGAGATCCATAAGCAAACATCTTCGAAAAACACTTCATAGACAATGCAAATTACAAACAGACTTTACAATCTCTAAACAGTGGCACAACAAAGGGTAAAATGGTCCATTATAGATCAAAAATCTCTCGCACGTGTCCACATGACACAACCTTTATTTACAAGCCTAAAGAGGCCACCAACCCAACTAAAATGGGACTATTAAGCCTTCGGCTGCCCCTCTACATGCTGTACAAGGCATGAACATGCCAAAAGACATGGACATACATGAGCATTACATCAAACATCTTGTTTAGAAGTTTGTCCATGACATTCTCCCCCACTTATTCGTTTGATGTCCTCGTTGAAGCCTTTGTTGACACTGTAACTCCTCGCCTTTGCTAAGTCTTCAATCTTCTGCTCCAGCTACAATGCGCCTCTTGGCTCCCAACTGTTCTCCGCTGTTGTTTTTGAGTAGTCAAACCTTTGATCCGCCATGCTGCTTCAACTCACCAATGACTCTGACTCTGGTGTGGGGTTGGCTGAGTTATGTTGATCATTGTTGATTCCTGCGGATCCCCCAAATGAAGGAAAAGACCATCCTTACTGTGCCAGTCTCTCAAATTCCTCATGCTGCTTGAACTGGGTGGATGCTTGTTGGAGCTTTAACGAGCATCGTCTCGCAAACTTCTGAAGTTTTGGGTCCTTCCTCCACAAAATTTGCTCATTGAATCTTCTCTCACTTAGTTGTCACATCCAAGTAGGTTCGCATCACTTCCGCTTTCGATTGACATTTCATTGGGAAATGAAGCGGACAATCTACTCTCAGTAGCACTGATCACCGTTGTTGAGGATTTGACAACTATTGTCTTCCATTATCTTCGAAGGGTCTTTGAACTTGTGCAGAGCTCCTCTACTGGATAGATAAGAGAATTGGGGTACTCGGTTTCACCCATTCTCTTAAAGGTTGAGAAGGCAAAAGTTACTTGACTTCGCCCGCCTCCTCGAGGTTGTACTCCATGCATCGAGCTGGTTACTGGCCTTCGCCTGCTCTTTGCTCACACTTCTGAAGCACTTGAAGTGTTTATACTCCTTGCGTTGAGTTAGTTATTATGATTCACCTTCTCAATGCCATCGAACTTCTGGAATGCAGGAAGTTTTCACCCCAACTTGGAGTAATTCTCTCATAGGTTTGGTCGCCTCTAGGATTGTACCATCTTCTCCATCAACCCTGCCGCCTACTCCACTGAGTAGCAAAGGTACAGCACCGCGTACTGCCTGCTTCGTTCCTTGGTTATGCACTCTTGCATGACCCGAAGTCCTTCACTTTCGGCTATCATGATGAGAAGCTCATTGACACCGGTCTTACGAAGTTCCTCGGCCTCTGCCCTTCAGCCTTGTCTCGGTACTTGGAGATTGCCTCTGCATGCTCCACCTCCTCGGCCCCTTTCATGACCAAGCGCTCTCCCTCTATGAGAGCAAGGGATCAATGACTTTCACGGAAGTCCCGCCTCTACGGTACCATGGTGCTGCCATGCCCATGGCCCTACTATCCGTCGCCTCGCATCTGCATCCCTTTTCTTCACGATCAGTAGATATGTCTCCGTGGCACTCCTCTGAGTCCACCTGCATTCTAACTGATGCTTGATTTTGGGTAGCTAAGTCCCTCTAGACTCATCGTCGCTTCCTCGCCCCTTTCGACCCCCTGCTTCAACACCTCTGTGTTAGGATCGGAGCGGCACTAAGAGGGGGGGGTGAATTAGTGCAGCGGATTAAAAATTCGATTTTAACCAAATCTTTCGTACGATAAGAACGGAACTTGAAAAGTTTAACTTGAAAGCGTATTCTTAAAGTTGCGTAGCAAGGGTAATAAGGAACTAAAGCAGTAAGACGATTTGCAGTAATGTAAATGACAATAATAAAATGCAAACCAGAGATTATGCCGATTTTTAGAGTGGTTCGGTCAAATGACCTACTCCACTTGCGATGCCCCTCTTCGATTAGGCTCCCACCTTCCACTAGCAAATCTCTTGAAATGGAAGGGTAAACACCCCTCTTACAACCTTTTACAAGAAGTTCAACCTCTTACAAATTTTCAATAAGAAAGAAGGAGGAGAACTCTCTAGCAAATTGAAAATAAGACTTGCTAAGACTTTCTAAGACTTTTCTCTCAATCAAAATGCTTCTCAAAAGTTGTAATCTCAGCTGAGATTTGAGGGGTATTTATAGGCCTCAAGAGGATTCAAATTTTGGGCTCCAAAATTTGAATTCTCTTTGGGTTCCCGATACTAGCGGTGTTACCGCCTGTCAGTGGCAGTTCCATCGCCTGTTAGTTTCAGGCGCTGACAGTGCTGGGCGGTGCCACCGCCCAGCTCAAGCGGTGCCACCACCTGGCTCTCGGGCACTGGGCGGTGCCACCGCCCAGACCAGGCGGTGCCACCGCCCAGCTCTCGGGTGCTGGGCGGTGCAACCGCCCAGTTTGGCAGCGCCACCACCAGACTCTTTGGTTGACTGGTTGGGCTTCAAACTTAGCCCAAACCAAGTCTAATTTTGGGCCTAGTTGGCCCATAACCAGGATATAGGATTATCTCTTAATCCTAATCCTAATTACAAGTTAACTACATAACAAAAAAACACCTCCTAAACAAGTTTTTCAACCGCGAACGTCGAGTCTTGTTCCGGCGAGCTTTCCGACGAACTTCTTCCGACGGGCTCCAAGCACGCTCCCGAACTTGTGATGACTTTAATGAGTAGCCGAGCCTTCTCATTGATCTCCGTGAACCTCCGATGATCTCTTCGGCAAACTTCCGAAAATTCCGACAGGTTCCCGATTTCTTCTCGGTTGGTTCCGGCAGCATCTCCGACGATTCTTCGAACTCTTAAACGTCCATCGAACTTGACTCCGGTATACTTGCTTTGTGTTTTCTGGTTTATTGTAGTTAACCCTGCACACTTAACTCAATAATATGGATTAGATCAAATAACCCATCAATTGATTTTATCATCAAAATCCGAGATTCAACAATCTCCCCCTTTTTGATGATGACAATCAATTGATGACGGAGTTAAACATAACTCCCCCTATCTATATGCCATATTATGAGAAGATGAAAACACTTGAATTTCATCCATTGAATTCAAGCATAAACCGATAAGTTCTAACCGTAGAACTTATCGTCATTCTCATTAAGCAATAGTAAATATAAAACTTCGATAAAAATCATGATAAGAGATAATTTTTACTACGATAGAAGATAAAGATTTTCAACATGAATTTCATGATATCGATGTAAGGCATACTTTCAATATGATCAATCAATCTTGTGATATTCTCAAGGATTTTGCAAGGCATATAAGACATTCATATCACACAAGCTTTTGCAATTTATATAAGTCATGCTATTAAAATGATACAAGTCATCACTTTTCTCCCCCTTTGTCATCAACAAAAAAGGAATGAGACTTGAAGCACATAATTTATCATACAAAGATTTATCATTGATCATACATCACTCATCTATATTATCATTGATCATACAAAGATTTTATCATTCAAAATTAAGTATGCTAAAATATTTACGCAGAGTTCATCTTAAAGGAAAATTCAGCATTCATCCATATTATCAAATCTCTTTTTTTTATAAATAACAAAAATTGTAGATGTACAAAGAAGAGATTGGGATAAGAAAAAAAATTTTAAGTAGTAACTCCAATAAGTCAAGATCATAATTCGAATACAAATCCATTCAAATTCAATTCGTCAACTTGAAACTCATAATCAAGCCATCAAAATCAATTTCGAGATTCAAAATATCATAAAATTATTAATCTTGATCAGATGAAAGCGGTGTTTGACTCAAGATAGGATAAGATAATTTAACAAGTCACCGAGGAACGGAGAGAGAATGAAAAACTTTATGGAAAATCCATTCAAACAAGTTTATTCTTAGGGACAATTTAACATACCTAATTCCCTTCTAATGAATTCAAATTGGTCTTCATTCAAAGCTTTTGTAAATATATCTGCTAATTGATGCTTTGTGTCAATGAATTCTAGAACAACATCATTGTTAAGGACATGATCGCGTATGAAATGATGCCTAACGTCGATGTGCTTAGTTCTAGAGTGCTGAATTGGATTTTTAGTAAGACATATGGCACTAGTATTATCACATTTTATGGGAATGTTTTTAAAGTGAATTCCATAGTCTTCTAATGTATTTTTCATCCAAATGACTTGTGCACAATATGCACTTGCAGCAATGTATTCGGCTTCCGCCGTAGATAGTGCAACTGAATTTTGTTTCTTGGAAGTCCAAGAAACAAGTGTATGTCCTAAAAATTGGCATGTTCCGGATGTACTTTTTCTATCTATCCTGCATCCGCCAAAATCGGCATCTGCATAAGCTATTAGATCGAATTTTTCAGATTTTGGATACCACAATCCTAAATTTAGAGTTCCTTTAAGATACCTAAATATTCTTTTAACACTCTTTAGATGAGATAATTTAGGATTAGATTGAAACCTAGTGCAAAGTCCTACACTAAACATAATATCTGGTCTAGTCGCGATGAGGTAGAGTAAACTACCTATCATTCCCCTATATGTTTTTTGATCGAAATTTTCACTATTTTCATCCATATCTAACTTAGTCGCAGTACTCATAGGGGTGTTTATTGCTTTTGAATTATCCATGTTAAATCGTTTTAACAATTCTAATGTATATTTGGATTGGTTAAGAAATATACCATCACTAAGTTGTTTGATTTGTAATCCTAAAAAGAAAGTTAATTCACCCATTAAACTCATTTCAAATTCATGACTCATACATTTGGCAAATGATTCACATAGTGATTCATCCGAAGAGCCAAAAATAATATCGTCAACATAAATTTACACAATAAGAAAATTATTTTCAAAATATTTAATAAACAATGTAGTATCAACCTTGCCTTTAGTAAAATTATTTAAAATAAGAAAGGAACTAAGCCTTTCATACCAAGCTCTAGGAGCTTATTTCAAGCCATAGAGAGCTTTAGTCAATTTGAATACATGATTAGGAAGAAGAGAATTTTCAAATCCGGGAGGTTGTTCTACATATACTTCTTCGGAAATAAAACCATTCAAGAAAGCACTTTTGACATCCATTTGAAATAGTTTAAAATTATTACTACTAGCATAGGCAAGGAGCATCCTTATGGCTTCTAATCGAGCCACGGGAGCGAAGGTTTCTTCGTAATCGATACCTTCTTCTTGGTTGAAACCTTTGGCCACTAATCTAGCCTTGTTTCTAACCACGATACCATTTTCGTCTTGCTTGTTTCTAAAGACCCACTTAGTACCTATGACTAAGTGGTCACTTGGTCTAGGAACAAGCTTCCATACCTCATTCCTCTCAAATTGGTTCAATTCTTCTTGCATTGCAATGACCCAAAAATCATCTTTTAAGGCTTCATCAATACATTTAGGTTCAATTTGAGAAAGAAAAGCGGCGTTAGCACAAAAATTCTTGAAAGAAGAATGAGTTTGAACCCCTTTTGTTATATCTCCTATAATTAGCTCCTTTGGATGAGCATCTACATACTTCCATTCTTTGGGTAAAGAAATTTCGGAAGAAGATGCATTCAAATGGCTATTTTGAGGAGGGGGTTCGTTTAAATTCAAATTATCAAAACCAAGATCATCATCAAAATCATTTTTCTTTAAATCAGAAATTTCATTAAAAACTACATGAATAGACTCTTCTATTACTAAGGTCCTTTTGTTAAAGACACGAAAGGCCTTAGAAACGGAGGAGTAACCAAGAAAAATGCCTTCATCAGATTTAGCATCAAATTTACCTAGGGCATCCTTTTCATTTAAAATGAAGCATTTACAACCAAAAACTTTAAAATAAGAAATATTTGGTTTTTTGTTATTCCATAATTCATAGGGAGTTTTTGATAGAGATGGTCTTATTAGGACCCTATTCATGATGTAACAAGTCGTATTTACGGCTTCGGCCCAAAAATATTTGGGTAAACTATGTTCATTTAACATAGTTCTTGGCATTTCTTGTAGGTTTCTATTTTTCCTTTCAACTACTCCATTTTGTTGAGGATTTCTTGGAGTTGAGAAGTTGTGATTGTACCCATTAACTTCGCAAAAATTTTGAAAGTCACGATTTTGGAATTCACCACCGTGATCACTCCGAATTGATGAAATCATGAAGCCTTTTTCGTTTTGAGTGAGTTTACAAAACTTAGAGAAACACTTGAAGCAATCACTTTTGTGAGCTAAGAAATAGGTCCAAGTGTATCTAGAGTAGTCATCCACAATCACAAAAGCATATTTGCTTCCACCTAGACTTGTTGTATCAATTGGTCCAAATAAGTCCAAATGGATCAATTGTAATGGTCTAGTGGTGCTAATTTGATTTTTTGGTTTGAAGCTTGTTTTTATTTGTTTGGCTAGTTGACATGCATCGCATACCTTATCCTTAATAAATTTCATATTCGGAATCCCTCGTACTAATTCTTGAGATGAGATTTTAGATATTGTTTTCATGCTTGCATGACCTAATCTCCTATGCCAAAGCCAAGCATCATCATTTACGGCGGAGAAACACATTTCATTTCCTAGTTCATCAAGATTAATGGTATAGACATTATTTTGTTTTAAAGCAATCATAGTCATGTTATGATTTGGTTTTTCAATAATGCACATATTTGATTCAAATCTAACGATATAACCTTTATCGCATAGTTGACTAATACTTAAGAGATTGTGTTTCAATCCATCAACTAATAAAACATCATCAATGGAAAAACTAAATTTGTTACCAATAGTTCCCTTGCCAATGATTTTGCCTTTGTTGTTGTCTCCGAAGGTGACGTACCCTTCTTCTTTGCTAGTGAGCATAGAGAAATGAGATGGATCTCCAGTCATATGTCTTGAGCATACACTATCGAGATACCATCTCTTGCTCCTAGCTTGTGGGTTTGTCTACAAAAGAGGATGATTTTTAGGTACCCATTTGATTTTGGGTGCCTCAAAAATTGACCCACTAATTTTGTTATTTATTATTGAATCCTTTATAGTTCCTTTAGGAACCCATATTAATTTTCGTGAACTAATTTTCCTAAATGGACATTTGTAGGCAATATGTCCGGATTTGCAACAGAAGTTGCATTTCATATAAGAGGAAACATGTAATGTAGGTCCTTTTATGAAAGTGGTAGGATTTTGATGTAATCCTTTTATAAATCCAATTCCATTTCTATTTGCGATGTGACCCTTGTGTGCAAGGATCATATCTAATCCTTTGCTACCAACCTTAAACTTGTTTAAGGTTTCTTTAAGAAGCAAATTTTCATTTTTTATTGCTTCTAAATGCTCACACTTAGAGCATGGAGGAATTTGAAGATTCTCAAACTTATCTTGTAGCAAAGCATGCTCTTTCTTTAAGATACTTAACTTCTTGCTAACAATTCTACATTCATCAAATAATTCATGAAAAGCGATAGAGAGTTCTTCAAAAGATAAATCTTCATTAAATAAATCACATACCTCTTCTCCTAAAGCCATTAGCGCGTAATGAGCAACTTGCTCGGTGTTGGACCCCTCTTCTTCGGACGCGCTTGAATCATCCCACGTTGCCTTGAGCGCCTTCTTCTTTGATGTTCTCTTTTTAGCTTGAGGACAATCGTTCTTGTAGTGTCCCGGTTTTTTGCATTCATAGCAAATCACTTGGTCTTTCTTTTGTTCAAATTTGTTTTTAAATTTGTTCTTTCTTAAGTATTTCTTAAATTTTTGAGTCAAAAGTGCAATGTCATTGTCACTATCCTCATCACTTGATATTCCTTTCAAGTGGTCTTCTTGTGATTTGAGTGCCATATCCTTCCTGTTCTTTGGAAGGGGGTTCTCGAGCTCGTCATGAGCTTGACATGTCATTTCGTAGGTCATTAGAGACCCAATGAGTTCTTCAAAAGGGAATGCTTTAAGGTCTTTGGCCTCTTGAATGGCCGTAACTTTTGGATCCCAACTTTTAGGGAGAGATCTTAAGATTTTAGTTACTAGTTCAAAGTTAGTAAAATCTTTACTAAGAGCTTTGAGTCCATTGATGACATCCGTAAACCGGGTGTACATGTTTCCGATGGACTCACTTGGTTTCATTCGGAAAAGTTCGTAAGAGTGCACAAGGATGTTGATTTTGGACTCTTTCACTCGGCTAGTGCCTTCTTGAGTGACCTCAAGAGTTCTCCAAATATCAAAGGCCGAATCACAAATTGAAACATGATTAAATTCATTTTTGTCTAGTGCACAAAACAAGGCATTCATAGCCTTTGCATTTAAAGCAAAAACCTTCTTCTCCGATTCATTCCATTCACTCATCGGAAGAGAAGATTTTTGAAATCCGTTTTCAACAATAGACCAAAGCTCAAAGTCCATAGAAATGAGGAAGATTCTCATGCGAGTCTTCCATTATGTGTAATCTGACCCATTAAACAAAGGTGGCCGTGCAATAGAGTGGCCCTCTTGCATGCCGGAGTAAGCCATCTCTCTTGGGTATTAAACCAAATATGAGAGATAACCTCGCTCTGATACCACTTGTTAGGATCGGAGCGGCACTAAGAGGGGGGGGTGAATTAGTGCAGCGGATTAAAACTTCAATTTTAACAAAATCTTTTGTACGATAAGAACGGAACTTGAAAAGTTTAACTTGAAAGCATATTCTTAAAGTTGCGCAGCAAGGGTAATAAGGAACTAAAGCAGTGAGAAGATTTGCAGTAATGTAAATGACAATAATAAAATGCAAACCAGATATTATGCCGATTTTTAGAGTGGTTCGGTCAAATGACCTACTCCACTTGCGATGCCCCTCTTCGATGAGGCTCCCCTCTTCGATGAGGCTCCCACCTTCTACTAGCAAATCTCTTGAAATGGAAGGGTAAACACCCCTCTTACAACCTTTTACAAGCAGTTCAACCTCTTACAAATTTTCAATAAGAAAGAAGGAGGAGAACTCTCAAGCAAATTGAAAACAAGACTTGCTAAGACTTTCTAAGACTTTTCTCTCAATCAAAATGCTTCTCAAAAGTTGTAATCTCAGCTGAGATTTGAGGGGTATTTATAGGCCTCAAGAGGATTCAAATTTTGGGCTCCAAAATTTGAATTATCTTTGGGTTCCCGATACTAGCGGTGCTACCGCCTGTTAGTGGCGGTTCCACCGCCTGTCAGTGTTAGGCGCTGACAGTTCTGGGCGGTGCCACCGCCCAGCTCAGGCGGTGACACCGCCTGGCTCTCGGGCACTGGACGGTGCCACCGCCCAGACCAGGCGGTGCCACCGCCCAGCTCTCGGGTGCTGGGCGGTGCAACCGCCCAGTCTGGCAGCGCCACCGCCAGACTCTTTGGTTGATTGGTTGGGCTTCAAACTTAGCCCAAACCAAGTCTAATTTTGGGCCCAGTTGGCCCCTAACCAGGATATAGGATTATCTCTTAATCCTAATCCTAATTACAAGTTAACTACATAACAAAAAAACACCTCCTAAATAAGTTTTTCAACCGCGAACGTCGAGTCTTGCTCCGGCGAGCTTTCCGACGAACTTTTTCTGACGGGCTCCAAGCACGCTCCCGAACTTGTGATGACTTTAATGAGTAGCCGAGCCTTCTCGTTGATCTCCGTGAACCTCCGACGATCTCTTCGGCGAACTTCCGAAAATTCTGACAGGTTCCCGATTTCTTCTCGGTTGGTTCCGGCAGCATCTCCGACGATTCTTCGAACTCTTAAACGTCCATCGAACTTGACTCCGGTATACTTGCTTTATGTTTTCTGGTTTATCGTAGTTAACCCTGCACACTTAACTCAATAATATTGATTAGATCAAATAACCCATCAATTGATTTTATCATCAAAATCCGAGATTCAACACTCTGTGTTCTCCAAGCAATCTGTTTGGTCGATGGAAAGACAGACTGCCACCCCCATGCATGGCCTCTGCCATCACGTTGTAGGGTTTGCACCGATTCTGTTCTCCTTAGCTTCCTTGGTAGCAACGTTCGCTTACTCGACCTTGTCCTCTGACTTGCCGAGCTCCCTTAAGCGAATATGAGCTCTGGAGCAGTGCAACTCTCCAGCTGCTTCGATCATACCTCTGCATGATCAAGTCCCTCCCATGGGACTCACTGGTACTTGCATTCTAACTTTTCCCTTAGTGGAACACAACCCCATATGTTGATGACCAAGGTTTTCATCCGATGCAAAATTCAATGCACGCCCGGAAGACCCACCTCTACGGTACCATGGCCTTCACTCCTTGAATCCATAGCCCTTCTTGTCGTCATTGTTCACCGAAGTGGAGCTTCCAATAGCTCCCGATCATACCTCCATATGATCTAGTCCCTCCCGGGACTCAGTCGTGTGTATCGTATTGCCACGAACTGTTCCACCACAATCCGCTGCACCATGTCGCCTCCTGGTGACATCACCATTGCATTCAGATCCTTTTGGAATAAACTCGAATTGTGAACCCTCCATGTGTGGCCGCTGCCAATACATCGCAGGGTCTCCTCCACCTTCGATTTTGTTCGCTCCTTTGGCAATCGACCTTCATCCACCCACTCTTGGGTCACACCTAGATGAATCACTGCTCTAGGACAGTCCATCTCCTAGTAGCTCCCGAAGTCCACCGATTTCACTATAATTTATGCACCATTGTCTGGATCCTGGGCCTCTACCCCTACCAGCACAATCTCCGCTGCGCACCACTTCCTTCATAGCAACTCGAATGGCAACACTGTGGCATATTCTTCAAGAGTACCCACCTCTGCGTCCTCTTGCCCCGTGCTAAGGCCTTATGTACCCAACTTCGCCTCCGTAAATTGAGTCACCTTAGTTCCTCCATCAAATGCTTCTCCGAGATAAGGTGCATGTGCCCCGAAGCTCCCTTCGTCTTTGGCACCATGTAAGATGAGTCCGCTCCGTCAGAATGAAGGACCTATGGAATAACATGATCCTACTCTTGCCTCTACAAGAGTTCATGTCCTTGACCTTTGTCTAAGGAAAGCATTGTGCCTTTGCTCCACGTTCCAACTTCTATGCTGGCTCCCTTCATGCGGCTTGAGTACTTCGCCAAGTTACACCCAAGTTGCTCCTCTCCTCGTTTTCACATTGAGTTGATGGTGGCCCTCGCGCCCACCAGTCCACGGGTCAACCCTCCCTTGAGTCCTATCTCCACATTGACTCCAAGTGTGCCTTCATTTAAGTTGCTTTGGTTCGCTCCCCCACTTGATCTCGCAATGCATCCACCAATGCATTCTCTCAAGCGAGATCATGCGACGACTCCTCGCCGCTTGCTCAGTCCATCGAGCTTCGTGGAGTTGTTGTTTGTTGAGGTACTCCTCAACATGTGAGGTCCATCCCACATGATTCTCCCTCTAGAGAGCCGAGACTTATCCCTCCTGGATAACTATCCCGTTGGAGCAACATCTCTTTTCGTTTCGGAGACCACCATCCCCTTGGACTGCTCCGATCTACTGAACAAACTGTGCATTGATCTACCTCCTGCAAATGCACTTACTAGATTACGATTCCACGTCAACACAGCCCCCGCTGCACCACTCAAGGCCTAGCAACATGCTGAACTCATTGCACACTTCAGCCTCCTACGGACGTATCCTTCACATGCCGAAGAGAAAGTTTCAATGCTCCATGGCACCGAGTTTTGGTCGCCTTGGGATTGCCATGAACATTCCATCGTCCGTATATAAGCCCATGTATGAGTACCAAATTCTTCGAGTTAGCAATTCCCCTCACCTCTGTGAGCTTTGCATAACTCTTTTGGTCGTTGAGCAACTCATTCCACCTTGGATGGTCTCATCCATTACCAAGCGCCTCGCTTGTCTTGAGCACCATCAAGTATAGTTATTAACGTTGAGCCGTAGCTTAAACTCAGCCATCATAACCTTTGTGTGCTCCACATTCTTCCAAGCTTTCCTGTTCTCGTGGTGCCTCTTGCGCGAAGGGTTGGTCATTCCTCTGAATGCCAATCTCAGATGCCCGCTCCTCCGAGCGACTCCTTTTCCCTACATCTCCATGCCTGTTTTCCCCCAAACGGTTGCACGTGTGCTGACTGCCCTCAACGCAGCCCCGCTAGGTCCCCCACATTTGCATATTAAGTGTTTCTATGAGTGCTTGTCCCACTCTGATACCATTTGTCACGGACTTAGCTGGTTTTGCCTAAGTCATGCGGCACCCTTGCGTGTCCGTCCGCAAAGGTTAGCCTCCTCGAAGCCTCCCATTGTCCCTTAGGATCACCAAAAGAGAGCACGGGCTAGAGAGAACGCCTCAATCGGGATTCACAAGCAAACATCTTCGAAAAACACTTCATAGACAATGCAAATTACAAACAGACTTTACAAGCTCTGAATAGTGGCACAACAAAGGGTAAAATGGTCCATTATAGACCGAAAATCTCTCGCACGTGTCCACATGACACAACCTTTATTTACAAGCCTAAAGAGGCCACCAACCCAACTAAAATCGGACTATTAAGCCTTCGGCTGCCCCTCTACATGCTGTATAAGGCATGAACATGCCAAAAGACATGGACATACATGAGCATTACATCAAACATCTTGTTTAGAAGTTTGTCCGTGACAGTGCGTTGCAAGAAGCGGCTGCACAAGAGCTTGTTGCGTGTGCTGTTGGAGGGCGGCTACGGTGGCATTGCCGGGGTTGAGGTTGCAGTGGAAAATAGGAATCGATGGTGGTAGGCTAGGCGGCGAGCAGCGTGGTTGCTAGCTAGGCAATAGCAGCGACGGTGGTGGCAACCGACGTTCGTAGCAGCAAGAGGATTGCCCTATTTCGGTCACCAAGGGGGTAGAGCAAGGGGGAGCGACGGAGGTCCTTCTCGCCCTAGCCAGGGGGAGTGGCAGCTGGGAGGCGAGCGGCGGTCGGGTGGCGAGCGGCGGTCATCGCATAGTGGCTGGTAGTGGTGGGGGGTCGGCTGGAAGGCAACGATGCTCGAGGGGAAGATAAGTGGTGGTGGTGCAGTTGGAAACAAGGGCAGTGGAGGCAAGTTGCCCTGTTTCAATCATTGCAAGGAGGGAGGTAACCGGCGGTTGCAGTTGCTACCCGGGGGGGGGGGGTGCCATGATGGCAAAGCGGTTAGGGTAGTGTCAACAATGGTGTCAATGACGAAGGGCGGACCGCTTGGCAGTCCTTGTCGCTCGAGCGAGATGGGGAAGCGAGGAGAAGCGGTCACTGGCCGGGGGGGTAGCGGCAGCGATGGTCGATCGGCTAGGAATCAACGCCGACTATGGAGAAGGAGAGGTTGGTGGCCGGGGGGCAGCGGTGACGGTTGTAGCCAGAGAGCAGCGATGGCAGGTGGGCTGTCTAGAAGCAGGGGCGTGGCTGCGGCTTTGGAAGCAAGGGCGTGGTTGCGAGCTTTTTTTTTTTTCTTTTTTTTTTTTTTGAGATGATAAATTAAACAAGAATGCCGAGGATCGCTACTCTTATATCAAATAATTGTTAGGATCAAGAGCACTAAGGGGGGGGGTGAATTAGTGCAGCGGAAAACCTTCTGCAATTAAAATCGAAACCTGCGTTCGTTCGATAGATGTGATTTTGGTAAGAAAGCCGACTCGTAAATCACTTCAACTTTTGACTAGGAGAGATGCAGCAAAGATATGAATGCAGTTTGCAATTATGATGGAAATCAGAATATAAGTGTAAACTGAAATACGACGTTCGTACGATAAAAGTGATTTTGGTATAAAAGCTGATTCGTAAACCATAACTTGAGATAAGGCGAGATGTAGTTAAAGCAAAGATATAAAGGCAGTTTGCAGTTATAATGGAAATCAGAACATAAGCGCAAACTAAAATACGACGTTCATACGATAAAACAGATTTGCGTCTTAAACCCCGATTCGGAAAGCACTGAACTTTGAAATACGTTCGTAAAAACACAAAAGGCAGTAAGCTATTGAGGAGGTTTGCAGTAAAGATAAGATGCTCAAAGTAAATGCAAACCAAGATTTAGAGTGGTTCGGTCAATCTTGACCTACTCCACTTTTGGCTTCCTCCACCAACGAGGTCACCGACGTCAACTAGAGGCCTTCCTTCAATAGGCAAAGGCCAACCACCCTTTTACAGTTTCACTCCTTTTGACGGGCTTAGGAGACAACCCTTACAGAATTTTCTCTCCTCTCTTTACAACTCAGAACTTGGATGAAAAGAGGGAGAAGAACTTTTGGCCTTTACAACAATTTTGAGCTCTAAGAATCACAGAAAAAGATCAAGATTTTGGTGTAAGTTCATGCCCTTTCAGTGCTGAATGGGTGGGGTATTTATAGGCCCCAACCCAGTTCAAATTTGGAGCTCAAAACTGTCAATTCCCGGAATTCCAGGATCAAGCAGTTGCACCTCCTGACTGGAGTGGTTGCACCGCTTGGCAGAGCTCGAAGACTGAGCCTCTGGGCGGTGCCACCTCCTGTCAGGGGCGGTTGCACCTCCTGCCAGAGCTCGAAGACTGAGCTTAGGCGGTTGCACCTCCTAACTGAGGTGGTTGCACTGCCTGGCAGAGCTCGAAGACCGAGCTCAAGCGGTGCCACCTCTTGTTAGGGGAGGTTGCACCGCCCAGTCTCGCTCGGAGACTGAGCCTAGGCGGTGCCACCGCCTGGCTGGAGCGGTTGCACCTCCCAGTCTCGCTCGGAGACTGAGCCTAGGCGGTGCAACCTCCTGCCTTGGGCGGTTCAACCGCCTGGCAGAAATCAGGGTCCGAATGGGATGATCCATTCGGCCTAATTTGGGTTTTTTAGGGGCTCAATTGCCCCAAGATTAAGTTAATGGGATCACCTCCCATTTCCAACTTAATCATTGTGCTAACTACGATATTCCCTAAGACATTTACTGCAACTTGCTCTGACACGTCAATCGCTTCTTCCGATGAGCTTCCGACGAACTTCCGTCGATCATCCGATGAACCCTCGGTGATGCTCCTGCGGACTTCCGGCAAACTCCTGGACTTGTGACGATTCACTTGGCGAGTTCCGACAAGCTTCTTTGGCAAGCTTATGGACTTCTCGGATTTGTTCCCGCAGAACCTCCGACGACTGTCCGAACTTCCGTCGAACTCTCGAACTCCCAACGTGATCATTGTCTTGACTCCGGCGCAACTCCTACTGCATGTCTTACTTTCATCGTAGTTAATCCTGAACACTTATCTCAGCATATAGATTAGATAACAAATGACAATTGACTTCATCATCAAAATCCGAGATTCAACAATCTCCCCCTTTTTTATGATGACAATCAATTGATAATGGAGTTTACCTTAACTCCCCCTATCTATATGTCATACTTGAGATAAGTCATTCTTGAATTCAAAACCTAAGAATTCAAGAGACATATTGATAAGTTAGAATTATTTGAACTTATCAATACTCCCATCATGATTCCCATCATGATGTATCTCATTGAAGATGATGTCAAGGCTTGACATTCATTTTCAAATTTTTCATAACAAGTTTGAATGATGGTAATAGTAGCAATTCATCATATTGTAAGATATCAACATATAAAGCTGCGAAGTAAGATTTTGATATCATTACATGATGTACATATTCCAAATATTTTAGCAAGTATTGCATTTCATCACATGGTAAGATATCAACTCGTAGAATTACGATGCAAGTTTTTGTTTGATATCTTGACGCGATACAAACAAGGTATAATGCAAATTAATCATAGCATCTGTTCATACATCTCTTGGTGATGCAAGCATGGCATAATCATAGCATCAGTGTTTATAGCATCAATTCATATATTTCTCCCCCTTTGTCATCAACAAAAAGCATGGTAGTTGTGATACCAGGAGAACAATATAAGCAAATTTTGAGCATAAGTGCGATAATTGTTCATGCCTTTACTAGGTTCATGTTATTTTCCAATAGTAAGTGATAGGAAATCAAGCATATAAAGGAAGGCATGATACGTAGATTGCTTTGAATACTTTTTCCTTTTTTTTTGTTATAATCTTTTTGCATGAAGGAGGAAAGCCAACTATTTGTGGGTTTACTTTGAGTCAAGATATGTGTGTGAAACAACTTTTTGCAAGTAAAAATACTATCATCCATATTTCAAGATGAAATTTATAAGCAGGAACCATCAAATCATTTCAGAAAAATATTTTTCATAAGAGTGTATGAGAAAATCTAATTTTTAGCATTCCAATTGTTAAGCGAATCCGAAAATGAAATGAACACTTTCATGCATTCGGACACGACTATGCTATAGATTTTCAAATACAATCATGAAGACAAAACATTTTTGTATTCAACACATAATTTACAACATGTTATTTAGGCATGTATTGGCAATCAAGTGATTTGATCATTCAATAAAGTTCGAAAAATAATTTTAACTAGTTTATGTATTCGGACACATCAACATTCCTAATTCTCTTCTTATGAAATCAAATTACTCTTTACTTAGAGGTTTTGTAAAAATATCAGCTAGTTGATGTTTAGTGTTAATATCATGGCAATGTCATGACTTATCAACTGCATTGGTATATCATTTTCTCAAATTATATTTATCAAGGCAAGGTTTTCAAAACATTTAGTTTCAATGTAAAATTCGAGATAAACAATGAGAGATATGCTCAAAAAGATATATCAGGTAACCATATAAAGGATCAAACCAAAGCACTTCATGGTGAGTAACATAAGGAGTTTACAATAACAACAGGTGATTGTGTTCATACAAGCTCATTCATGAGGTGAAAAATTAAAGTGCCTAAATAAAGAGTCAAATTGTCGATGAATTTGCTATAGCTCAGATAGGATTTTATCTTGTCGATGTTCAAGTCGTTCTTATCTTTGTTCGAATCGGTCCATCCGAATCCCAATATCTTCGACAGATGATGTATGAGTTTGCTCAAATGGATGTGTTTCCTCAAAAGGACAGATCGGAGGAGATTGGGTACCCCTAAAGACTGGTGTTTCCGGTTCTGGTTCAGGTTAAGGGGGATCGGTTCTTCTAGGCATTCTAACTCAGTTACCATTTCTATAAAAACATCTTAATCGGTGAAGTAGATTTTTATTTATTATGCTAAACCTATCTACTTTTATTACTTCTTCTTCCGGTGGTATTAGAATATCATAGGCTTTCATTATTCTAGTGATTATACCACCATATGGGAGCATCATGTCTTTCTTAGATAGTTCTAACATGTTTTGTTGGATAAGATAAACAAGACAGATGTCATGTTGTTTTATGTTCAAATACATAGTTCCTAATTCTAATTGGCTTACTTCATTATGATGGTATTGTTTAGGGAGAATGATGCTAGTTAGGATATGATGAAGTACCTTAGTGTTTAGAGGCAGTAGATGTTCATAACTTTTAGAAACAAATGCTAAGTTGGGATTAGCGAAAATTGTTCCTAAGGCTTCAACATATGTTGTTCCAACAGTTTCATCATCTCATGATCCTCTAAAGTAAAGTCCTCTACTTTTTATGGGAATGCCTATCATGTCGCAAATGAATTTATCTGTAATGGAGATGTGTTGTCCTAAAAGATAGGTAGACATTCTTTCTTCTTCATCTATTTGTATGTTGTTGTAAAACAATCTAACAAGTCTTGGATAGATGGGTTCATTAATTTGCAAATTAGGGAGTAGATCTAAGTTTGCAAACCATTGGATTGTCTCTAAGTCTCTTAGTTCATTTAAGTCTACATGTTTTCCCTTATTGACACTCCTAAGTTCGAAAGAGGAAAACTTTTCAGCATGGTATTTTGAATCGAAAAGGGTGAGATCAAAATCTTTCACTAATCTCCTCTTCCCTTTGTCTCTTGAGGATCTTCTAGATCCCATAACTACTGCTATTTAGAAGAATAGTGATGAGCAAGAGTAAATGGATCAAAAACAGAATTTAAGGGCTTCTTAGAGAATACCTTAGTGAGATCTTCAAGAGAGGGAAGGATTGTTGATGTTTTGCTCTGAAATAAGGAGTATTTGGGATGCTATGAGGGGAGAAATGGGGATGGAGGAGCTTTGGAAGAGTAAAGAGGGGAAGGGAGTGAGTTGGGGTCGGTTTAACCGTCGGCCCTAGCTTAGGTTAAAAAGGGTAGAGTTACGGGCAGTTGCACCTCTGGCTGGGGCGGTGCAACCGCTTGCAACACGTGACAGCTGGAGGTGCTACCTCCAGCTGGGGCGGTTCAACCGCTGCAGGCAGTGAGCATAGTCTTGAATGTTTTTGACCTTTTATTTGTGGAGCAATCAACTTCACTTACGTAATTACGTAAGAATAAGAATTTTTGCACGATCAAGATGCATACTCTTAATGTCGTACACATGTTTGTGATAGATTGTTCAAGTTGGTAAGCCTTGCAAGTTCATGACAAACTTAGTCAATTCATGATATAGAATCGGATTCGAAAGTTACAAACGAATGAAATTGATGGGTTCGAAAATCCAGAGGATATGTGAATTGGGAATCATGAGTTTCCAATTCTGAGAAATCAAATAGGATTGTATTTAAATCGTATTTGTGATTTTAATTTTCTAATCCTCTTCTGTTATTTGGGGTAGAGAGCATCGCAAGTTCCATTTTGGACTTCGGGTCATGAATATCGAGAATCCAAGGAGCATGATATTATTTCTTGCTCCAGCTTATAATAATTTTTTTATGTCTTTCCAGGAAAGGATGATTTTTAGGAACCCATTTGCTTTTGGGTGCCTCAAAAATAGATCTATATTGTTTATCATGTTGCATAGAATTTGTCATGGTTCCTTTGGGAACCCAAATTAATTTATTCGGACTAATTTTCTTGAATGGACAATAATGCATTTTGTGTCTAAGTTTGCAACAAAAGTTGCATTTGCTTTGGTGTCGAACATGTAAAATGGGGCCTTTTATAAAGGTGGTTGAATTTTGGTGAGGACTTCTCACAAATCCAATTCCACTTCTTTTGGGAACGTGACCCTTGTTTGCAAGGATCATGTTCAATGACTTGCTACCAACCTCGAATTTCTTCAAGGTGTCCTTAAGTAGCGAGTTTTCCTTTTGAAGAGTTTCTAAATCATGGCATTTTATGCATGAGCCTAAACTATCATGATATTTAGCTTTTAACTTATCAAAATTACAAGTAACACTGTCATACTCCTTTTTTAGCAATTTGTATTTTCTACTAATAATCTTGTATTCATCAAATAAGTCATGGAAGACATTTAATAATTCATCAAATGATAAATTTGCATATATTAAATTCGTTACCTCCTCTCCGATGGCCATTAAGGCATAGTGAGCAACTTGCTCGGTGTTGGATTCCTCTTCTTCGGACGTGCTTGAGTCATCCCACGTTGCTTGGAGTGCCTTCTTCTTTGATTATCTCTTTTTGGCTTGGGGACAATCACTCTTGTAGTGTCCCGGCTTTTTACACTCATAGCAAATAACTTAGTCCTTCTTGGGTTCAAGTTTATTTTTTGTGTCATTCTTAAACTTGTTTCTTTTAATGAATTTTTTAAATTTTCTTGTTAGAAGTGCCAAGTCATCGTCACAGTCCTCATCACTTGAGTTTTCTCTCAAGTGGTCTTTTGAAGTTCTAAGTGCCATATCCTTCCTGTTCTTTGGAAGGATGTCTTCTTGCACTTCATGAGCTTTGCAAATCATCTCGTAGGTCATTAATGACCCGATTAGTTCTTCAAGAGGGAAGTTGCTTAGATCTTTCGCCTCTTGAATAGCAGTGACTTTAGGATCCCAACTCTTAGGAAGGGATCTTAGAATCTTATTTACGAGCTCAAAATCCGAAAAACTTTTTTCGAGTCCTTTTAGACCATTGACAACATCCGTGAAACGGGTAAACATGTCGCCAATGGTCTCACTTGGTTTCATCGAGAAAAGTTCGAAAGAATGTAACAGAAGATTAATTTTTGACTCTTTCACTCTACTTGTGCCTTCGTGAGTCACTTCGAGTGTGTGCCAAATATCAAATGCGGTTTCACAAGTCGAAACATGATTAAATTCATTTTTATTAAGTGCACAAAATAAGGCATTCATAGCCTTTGCATTAAGAGCGAAAGCCTTCTTCTCCAATTCATTCCAATCGATCATTGGAAGAAAAGACTTCGAAAATCCGTTTTCGACAAGATTCCAAAGTTCAAAATCCATAGAAATAAGAAAGATCCTCATTCGGGTCTTCCAATAGGTGTAGTCCGTCCCATTGAACATGGGTGGACGTGTAATAGAATGGCCCTCTTGGTTTCCGGCGTATGCCATCTCTCTTGGGTTTTAATCCGTTAGAGAGTTAACCCTGCTCTGATACCAATTGTTAGGATCAAGAGCACTAAGAAGGGGGGGGGGGGGTGAATTAGTGCAGTGGAAAACCTTCTGTGATTAAAATCGAAATATGCGTTCGTTCGATAGAAGTGATTTTGGTAAGAAAGCCGACTCGTAAATCACTTCAACTTTTGACTAGGAGAGATGCAGCAAAGATATGAATGAAGTTTGTAGTTAAGATGGAAATCAGAATATAAGTGCAAACTGAAATACGACGATCGTACGATAAAAGCGATTTTGGTATAAAAGCTGATTCGTAAACCACTTTAACTTGAGATAAGGTGAGATGCAGTTAAAGCAAAGATATAAAGGCAGTTTACAGTTATAATGGAAATCAGAACGTAAGCGGAAACTGAAATACAACGTTCGTACGATAAAACTGATTTGCGTCTTAAACCCCGATTCGGAAAGCACTGAACTTTGAAACACGTTCGTAAAAACACAGAAGGTAGTAAGCTATTGAGGAGGTTTGCAGTAAAGATAAGATGCTCAAAGTAAATGCAAACCGAGATTTAGAGTGGTTCGGTCAATCTTAACCTACTCCACTTTTGGCTTCCTCCACCGACGAGGTCACCGACGTCAACTAGAGGCCTTCCTTCAATAGGCGAAGGCCAACCACCCTTTTACAGTTTCACTCCTTTTGACGGGCTTAGGAGACAACCCTTACAGAATTTTCTCTCCTCTCTTTACAACTCAGAACTTGGAAGAAAAGAGGGAGAAGAACTTTTGTCCTTTACAACAATTTTGAGCTCTAAGAATTACAGAAAAAGATCAAGATTTCGGTGTAAGTTCATGCCCTTTCAGTGTTGAATGGGTGGGGTATTTATAGGCCCCAATCTAGTTCAAATTTGGAGCTCAAAACTGTCAATTCCCGGAATTCCAGGATCAGGCGGTTGCACCTCCTGACTGGAGCGGTTGCACCGCCTGGCAAAGCTCAAAGACTGAGCCTCTAGGCGGTGCCACCTCCTGTCAGGAGCGATTGCACCTCCTGGTAGAGCTCGAAGACCGAGCTCAGGCGGTGCCACCTCCTGTCAGGGGAGGTTGCACCGCCCAGTCTCGCTCGGAGACTAAGCCCAGGTGGTGCCACCACCTGGCTGGAGCAGTTGCACCTCCCAGTCTCGCTCGGAGACTGAGCCCAGGCGGTGCAACCTCCTGCCTTGGGCAGTTCAACCACCTGGCAGAAATCAGGGTCCGAATGGGTTGATCCATTCGGCCCAATTTAGGTTTTTCAGGGGCCCAATTGCCCCAAGATTAAGTTAATGGGATCACCTCCCATTTCCAACTTAATCATTATGCTAACTACGATATTCCCTAAGACATTTACTGCAACTTGCTTCGACGCATCAATCGCTTCTTCCGGTGAGCTTCCGGCGAACTTCCATCGATCATCCGATGAACCCTCGGTGATGCTCCTGCGGACTTCCGGCAAACTCCTGGACTTGCGACGATTCACTTGGCGAGTTCCGATGAGCTTCTTTGGCAAGCTTATAGACTTCTCGGATTTGTTCCCGCAGAACCTCCGACGGCTGTCCGAACTTCCGTCGAACTCTCAAACTCTCAACGTGATCATTGTCTTGACTCCGGCGCAACTCCTACTGCATGTCTTACTTTCATCGTAGTTAATCCTGAACACTTATCTCAGCATATAGATTAGATAACAAATGACAATTGATTTCATCGTCAAAATCCGAGATTCAATAATAATAAGACCCAAAAGTCTTATCATAAAAGAAATGAAAGAAAAGGGAATGATCGCTTCGAGGGGATCGACCTCCTTGATCACTTCGAGGGGATCGGCCTCCTTGATCGTTTCGAGGGGATCAGCCTCCTAGGGTTTGTCATAACAATCTATAATAATATTTTATTGATTGATTAAAAGAAAGGGTTACATCACTATTTATAGAGTTCCACCTAGGGTCCACCAGGACTTGGACTCTTAATAATAAATAAATATTGAATAAATCTCTACCTGACTCTAACTGAACCAAACAAACTCAATAAACAACTGGACTAAACAGACTCATTAAACATTATTCAAAAGCTCAGAAAAAGAATCCTAACAGTATTAGAGCAAGGTCATTCTTGTTTGGTTTGAAACCAAAGATAGATGGCATTTGCCGACAACCAAGAGGGTCATTCAATTACACATCCACATATATTCAATGGGATGGATTACACATATTGGAAGACTAGAATAAGGATTTTTCTAATTTCTATGGATTTTGAGTTATGGAACATTGTGAAAAATGACTTTCATAAGTCTTCTCTTCCAATGAACGATTGGAATGAGTTGGAGAAGAAGACTTTTGCTTTAAATGCCAAGGCTATGAATGATTTATTTTGTGCTTTAGATAAAAACAAGTTCAATCGAGTGTCTATTTGTGAAACAACTTTTGATATTTGGCACACACTCAAAATCACTCACGAGTAGAGTAAATGAGTCGAAGATAAATCTTTTTAGTTCATACTTATAAATTGTTTCGGATGAAGCCAAGCGAAACTATTGTTGACATGTACATCCATTTTACAGATGTCATTAATAGTTTAAAAGCTCTTGGCAAATATTTTTCGAATTTTGAACTTGTTAATAAAATCGTGAGATCCATTCCAAAGAGTTGGAGCCCTAAAGTAACAGCCATTCAAGAGGCCAAGAATTTAAATAACTTCCCTCTCAAAGAACTTATTGGGTCACTAACGACCTATGAGATAACTTGGAACACTCATAAAGAGCTTGAGACCAACCTTCCAAAGAATAGGAAGGATATGACACTAAGAACTCATGAAGACCACTTTAAAGAAAGTTCAAGTGATGAGGATTATGATGATGACTTGGCACTCTTGACAAGAAGGTTCAAAAAATTCATAAAATAAATAAATTTAAAAATAATACTAAAAATAAAATTAAACCTAAAAATAACAAGTTATATAATAGGAATGCAATAAGCTGGGACATTTCAAAAGTGAATGTCTCCTAGTAAAGAAGAAGTTACCAAAGAAGAAGAAAGCACTTAAAGTAACTTGGGATGATTCAAGTGCATCCAAAGAAGAGGAGCCAACCAACAAAGACCAATTTGCTCACTACGCATTGATGGCATAAGGCGATGAGGTAAGTAACTCGATCAAATCTCATTTATCTTTTGATGAATTATTAAGCACTTTTCATGATTTATTTGATGAATGTAAATTAGTTAGTAAAAAGTATAAACTATTAAAAAAGGTGTATGCGTCTCTTGTTAGTAATTTTGATAGATTAAAAATTAAGCATGATGATAGTTTAGCTTCTTGTACAAAATGTGATGAATTAAAAACACTTAAAAAGGAGAATTTGCAACTACATGAAACCCTAGTAAAATTTAAAATAGGTAGCAAATCCTTGAACATGATTCTTGCAAGTAAGAATCATGTTCATAGAAGAGATGGAATCGGCTTTGTAAGTAACACTTATAAAAATCCAACCATCTTTGTTAAAGGCCCAACTTTACATGTTTTACCCCGAAACAAATACAAGTTTTGTTATAAATTTGGACATGTTGCTTATCAATATCTGTTTAAGAGATGTAGTCTACACAAATTGATTTGGGTTCCTAAAAGAACCGTAAAGAACTCTATGCAAATTGATAAGTTAAGTCGATCGATTTTTGAGGCACCCAAGGTCAAATTGGTACCTAAATATCACCTTTTTTTGTATAAATGTTTACCATCATAAGCTAGGAGCAAGGATGATAGTTTGATAGTAGATGCTCAAGGCTTATGACCAGAGATCCAAAATACTTCATAAAGCTCTCTAGCCAAAACAATAAAGGAAATATCATTGGAAGTAGAACTATCCATAATAAAATAAATTTAAATGAAGATGTTTTACATTCAATGAAATCATGCTTGATGATGTGATTTCAAATCATATGTTTTGAAATTATGTGCTACACATTTGATCTTAAAAACTTTTGTTTGGATTTTGGATCTAAATGGTGATGCATGATTTTTTTAATACTAGAGCATACTTAGGAAACCATCTACATTGCCTCCATTGGGTTCGCAAAAAGTGATGATGACTTTAGATTTGTTGAGATGATATATCAAATGTAAAAAACATTAAATAATCTACTTATTTCTCGAATATTTTCTTAATACAAATCTTGATTCTTTAACCTCATTTTGCCGTACTTTAACTAAGGAAAGGAGTTATACGAATAAACTATTTCTTGATGTCTGTGACTTGAATTTTTTAATATTTACGGTTTGTTTGATTGAATCATTTATACACATAGATAGAAAAATATTGGCCTGCAAAAGTACTACGAAGCATATACTTAAGCACAAAGTGATGACTGGAATACTAAATATAGATGGTAAGTTGAAAGGTAAAATTACAGCCTAAAAATGGGCTGAAAATTATGCACCAACGGTAGCACCGCCAGAGCACACTGCCCATAGGCGGTAGCACCGCCCAGTTGGCGGTACCACCGCCCATAGCTATGCCCTATAAAAGGGCTTTTAGGGCCGGCGGTAGAACCACCCCCAAGCCTTCCTAGACCTCTTCCCCACACCTCAAAACCCTTCTCCACCTCTCATTCTCCTTGCTCTTTCTCTTGAAACTCAAGAAAACCCTCATCTCTTGCGAATCTAAAGATCAATCTCAACTTTCCAAGAGATCACTACAAGGGTAATCTTCAAAAACCTCTCTCAATTTTTAGATCTTGTTTCTTATAGTTTTCTGATTAATAATATGTATAGTTCCATGGCATCTAGAAGATCCTTAAGGGACAAAGGTAAGAGGAGAGTAGATGAAACCTATGACTCCACACTCTTTGATTCCCCCCAACATGCCCTTAAATTCTCAACCTTTGAATCTAGAAGTGTTCATAAGGGAAAATATGTAGATTTAGAAGAATTGGGTAATTTAGAAACAATTCAATGGTTTACCAACTTAGATGTCCTTCCAATCCTTCGAATAAGTGAACTCATTTATCCTAGACTTATTCGATTGTTTTACAATAACTTACAAGTAGATGAAAATAATAGGGTGTCCACTTATCTCTTAGGGCATCTATTAGGATTGAGTTGGCACTAAGAGGAGGGGGGGGTGAATTAGTGTAGCAGAAAATTCATCGATTTTAAAATTTCTTTATACGATGAAAAATTGATTCCGACGAAAATCGTTTCATAAAGATAAATATAAATTGAAAGTGTATAGAAGAGTGTATTGAGAAGGTAAAGCAAGTAAGGTAGTTGGCAATATAAGTAAAGAGCATAAAGTAAATGCAAACCGAGTTTTATAGTGGTTCAGTCGTCGTGACCTACATCCACTCCGCCGATTCCCCTTCTGTCAAGGCCACCGGCATCCACTAATTATCTTCCTTCAATGGGTGAAGATCAACTACCCTTACAACTCGATTCTCCTTTTAACAGGTTCAGGAGAGAACTTTTAAATCCCCTTTTTACAAAGCCTCCCTCACACTCTCCCTTAGAATGGTCTCTAAACTTTAGGAGGAGGGACTCTATACTTTACAAGGGTTTTCAACTCTAGAAACATTGAGTTTTTGTTTACTTTTCTTCCTACTCCATGCAGGAATAGCAGGGGTATTTATAGACCCCAAATGGCTTCAAAACTTGGAGCCAAAATTCAAATCCCTAAAATTTTGGGGTACGGGTGATACCACCACCTGCACTAGGTAGTACCACCACCTTCGACCTAACACTAGGCAGTACCACCAACCAATTTAGAGGTACCATCGCCTATAAGACTGTATCTGTGCGGTACCACCATCGGACATAGTCTCGGAGACTGTGCCATGACGGTTCCACCTGTTGGGTCATTGTTTGGGCCTTTCACTTGGCCCAACATAGTCCAAACTTGGCCCAATTAGCCCCTTCTTGAGTTGGCCCAATTCCAACCCAATTATGTACTAACTACGAATTTTAAGACATTTACTAAGCTAAATAAGTCCGTAAGTCTAGGTTTCTTCCAGTGAGCTTCTAGCAATCTTCCGGTGAACTTCCGATGATCTCTTAGAAATGTTCCAACGGACTCCTGGCAAGTTCCTATACTTCACGATGATCTTCTTAGCAAGTTTCGATGAGCTTCTCTAGCAAGCTCCTAGACTTCTCGATCAATTTCGATAAAACTTTCGATGAACTTCCGGACTTCCAACGAACTCTCAAACTCCCAACGAAATCTTATTCTTGACTCCGGAACTACATTTTGCTTTATGCCTTGCTATCATAGTTAATCCTGCACACTTAAAACCCACTTCGATCTAGACAATTATTACAAAGCTAATCAAATGTTGTCGAGCATGTCATTGGTTTATCGATGCTTCGTCCGATTATTCGGCGCATCGTCCTCTCTTGCAGCCTATTGCCCAATCGGTCAGTTGACCTCCGCAACTCTGATTTTCTTGGCATAATTTTTGCTCTTCTTGGCCCAATGCCCAAACCCATGGCTCAAAGCCTTCTATCGATATGTCGACTGATCCTTCGGTTCGACGTCTAATTTTCTGACATGTTTTTCTCTGACCCAACATGATTCTTCCTGCTTTAATTGTCTCTCCCTGATTGAAGCTTCCTGCGTCACTCAAAATGCAAATCAAATCATAAATACTATTAATTGATTTCATCATTAAAATTCGAGATTCGGAGATAACAATAGAGGTAAAATCATTGGCAAAGGAACCATAGGTAACAAATGAAACCTCTTGATTGAAGATGTGTTATTAGTAGATGGTTTAAAGCATAATCTTCTAAGCATTAGTAAATTATGTGATAGAGGATATATCATAAGATTTGAATCTAATACTTGCATTGTTGAAAGACCACATAAAAATACATCTATGATAATCGCCTTAAAATATAATAACATGTATATTATTGATATTGACGATCTTTGTAATGAAATGTGCTTTTCGACTTTAAACGATGATACTTGGCTTTGGGATAGGAGGTTAGGTCATGCTAGCATGAAACTAATCTCCCAAATTTCATCTAGAGAACTTGTAAAAGGAATCCCTAGCTTCAAGTTTGTCAAAAACAAAGTGTATAATGCATGTCAACTAGAAAAGCAAATAAAAGGTAGTTACAAGTCAAAAAATCAAATAAGCACCTCTAGACCATTACAATTGATCCATATGAATTTATTTGGACCAATTGATGCAACAAGCCTAGGAGGTAGCAAATACGCCTTTGTAATTATTAATGATTATAGTAGATACACTTGAACATACTTCTTGGCACACAAAAGTGATTGTTTTAAGTATTTTTCAAAATTTTGTTAACTTATTCAAAATGAAAAAGGCATTATGATTGCATATATACATAGTGATCATGGTGGTGAGTTTTAAAACTATGATTTCCAAAACTTTTGTGAATCAAATGGGTACAACCATAATTTCTCTACTCCAAGAAACCCACAACAAAATATAGTAGTTGAAAGAAAAAATAGGAGCTTACAAGAAATGGCAAGAACTATGTTAAACGAACATAACCTATTAGGATCGAGTTGGCACTAAGAGGAGGGTGAATTAGTTCAACGGATAAAAACGACATCAGTTCGATAATCTCGTTCGATAAAATCACTTTGACAAAGTGAGTTTAACTTGACAAAGTGAGTTTGACAAAGTGGTGTATCATTGTCCATTCAAGAAAATTAGCCCGAATAAACTGATTTGGGTTCCTAAAGGAACCATGATAAACTCTATGCAATATAATAAACAATGTAGATCAATTTTTGAGGCACCCAAAAGTAAATGGGCACCTAAAAATTATCCTTTCTTGTAGAGACATACACCATCACAAGCTAGGAGCAAGAGATGGTATCATGATAGTAGATGCTCAAGGCATATGACCCGAGATCCATCTCAATTCTCTAAGCTCACTAGCATAAATGAAAGCTATGTCACATTCAGAGACAACAACAAGGGTAAAATCATTGGCAAAGGAACTATATGTAACAAATCCAACTTCTTTATTGAAGATGTTTTGTTAGTTGAAGGTTTAAAACATAATCTATTGAGCATTAGTCAATTATGTGATAAAGGATATATCGTCAAATTCGAATCTAATGCTTGCATCATTGAAAAATGACACAAAAACATATCTATGATTGTATTAAAATAGAATAACGTATACACCATTGATATCAATGATCTTTGCAATAAAATATATTTCTCGGTTTTGAATAAAGATGCTTGGCTTTGGCATAGGAGATTAGGTCATGCTAGTATGAAACTAATCACTCAAATATCATCCAAAGAACATGTACGAGGAATTCCTCATATCAAGTTCATCAAAGATAATGTGTGTGATGCTTGTCAATTAGGAAAACAAATTAAGGGTAGTTTCAAATCTAAGAATCAAATAAGCATCTCTAGGCCCTTACAATTAATCCATATGGACTTGTGAGGTAGAAAATATACCTTCGTCATTGTAGATGACTATAGTAGATACACATGGACTTATTTCTTGAAACACAAAAATGAATGCTTTCGATATTTCACCAAGTTTTATAAACTTATTCAAAATGAAAAGGGTTTTATGATTTCATCAATTCGAAGTGATCACGGTGGTGAATTTCAAAACCGTGATTTCTAAGAATTTTGTGAATCTAATGAATACAACCACAACTTCTCTACTCCAAGAAATCCTCAACAAAATGGAGTATTAGAAAGAAAGAATAGAAATTTACAAGAAATGGCAAAAACCATATTGAATGAACATAGCCTACCCAAATATTTTTGGGCCGAAGCCGTAAACACTGCATGCTATATTTTGAATAGAGTTCTAGTAAGACCCTTACTCACCAAAATTCCCTATGAGTTATGGAACAATAAAAAACCCAATGTTTCATATTTTAAAGTTTTTGGGTGTAAGTGTTTTATCTTGAATGAAAAAGATGCCTTAGGAAAATTTGATGCTAAATCCAATGAAGGAATTTTTCTTGGTTATTCTTCGATTTCTAAAGCTTTTCGTATCTTCAATAACAGAACTTTAATTATAGAAGAATTGATTCATGTTGTTTTCAACGAGATTTCCGAAATCAAGAAAAATGATTTTGATGATGATGTTAATTTCAATTCTTTGAATTTAAATGAAACCCCCTTCTCCAACTAGCAACTTGGATGCATCCACTTCCAAAACATCCTTACCCAAGGATTGGAAGTATGTAGATGCTCATCCTAAGGAGCTAATTCTAGGAGACACATCTAAGGGTGTTCAAACACGTTCTTCTCTTAAAAATTTTTGTGCCAATGCCGCTTTTCTCTCCCAAATTGAACCTAAATGTATTGAGGAAGCCATGAAAGATGATTCATAGGTTATCGCAATGCAAGATGAGTTAAATCAATTTGAGAGAAATGAGGTGTGGAAGCTTGTTCCTAGGCCAAATGACCATTTAGTTATTGGAACTAAATGGGTCTTTAGAAACAAGCAAGATGAATATGGTATCGTGGTTAGAAACAAGGCTAGATTAGTGGCCAAAGGTTTCAACCAAGAAGAAGGTATCGATTACGAAGAAACCGTCGCTCTTATGGCTAGATTAGAAGCCATAAGGATGCTACTTGCCTATGCTAGTAATAATAATTTTAAGTTGTTTCAAATGGATTGTAAAAGCGCTTTTCTTAATGGATTTATTTCTAAAGAAGTTTATGTTGAACAACCTCCCGGATTTGAAAATAATAGCCTCCTTAATCATGTATTTAAATTAACTAAAGCTCTCTATGGTTTAAAACAAGCCCCAAGGGCTTGGTATGATAGACTTAGTACTTTTCTTATTGAAAATAATTTCACAAAAGGCAACGTCGATACTTCATTGTTTATCAAGAATTTTGAAAATGATTTTCTCATTGTTCAGATTTATGTTGATGATATTATCTTCGGTTCTACGAATGAATCTCTCTTTGAATCTTTTGCTAAAACCATGAGTTTCGAATTTGAAATGAGTTTGATGAGAGAATTAACCTTTTTCTTAGGTTTACAAATTAAGTAACTAAGCGATGACATCTTTATTAATCAAACTAAATATGCTTTAGATCTACTAAAAAGATTTAATATGGATAGCTCAAAATCTATTAACACTCCTATGAGCACCTCCACTAAGTTATAAGTTGATGAAGGTGGAGAAAGCTTCGATCAAAATGTTGAATCTCGGATTTTGATGATAAAACTAATTGATTGTGTTTAGATGTTTAACTGCATTTTGAGTAATGCAGGTCTACTCGATCAGGATTAGACAGTTAACGCAGGAGGAATTGAGGTTGCGCCGGAGGAGATCACGTTAGGATATTGGATGGTAGAAGGCTTCGGACGTCGGGCATTGGGCCAAGAGCGGAATTGCGCGAAGGATATCGGGGTTGCGGAGGTCAACCACCGATTGGGCAACAAGCCGCAAGAGAGGACGATGCGCTGAAGAATCGGACGAAGTGCCAACCAATGATGTGCCGGGCAACAGAATGTCAATTCACGTTGTAATAATTGTCTAGATCGGAGAAGAGTTTTGGCTTGTGTGTGCAGGATTAACTATGATAACGATGAAGACATAAAGTGAAACAAAGTGTCGGAGTCAAGCGCGAAGGATTTGTTGCGAGTTCAAAAGTTCGACGAAAGTCCAAAGGTTCGTCGGGAATGCTACCGGAACTAGCCGAGAATGAGTAGGGAGCTTGCCGAAGGGTTTTTCGGAAGCTCGTCGGAAGGTTCGTTGGAAGTTCGCGGATCTCACCGAGAAAGATCGGAGCTTACCGAAGAAGCTCATTGGAACTCGCCAAGATCAAATCGTGAAGTCTAGGAGCTTGCCGGGAGTCCGCAGAATGGTTTCCGAGAGTTTATCGGAAGACCGTCGGAAGCTCGCCGGAAGAAGTCTTGACTTGTGGACTTTGTAATAGCTTAGGAAATATCTTTAAATTCATATTTAGCACGTTAATTAGGGTTAGGATTAGGTGTTAATCCTATAACCCAAGTAGGGTCCAATTGGGCCCAAGTTCGGACTGGTTTGGGCCAAGTTTGGAGCCCAACCAATGAGCTGAAATAGTGTAGGCGGTGGCACCGCCAGATTAGGCAATGGCACTGCCTAGAACCCGAGAACCAAGCAGTGGCACTGCTGGACTGAGCGGTGGCACCGCTCAGCACTCGAGAGGTCCGACGGTGGCACCGCCGGACTAGGCGGTGGCACCACCAGTACACTATTAGTGTCAGACACCGATAGGCGGTGGCACCGCCAGCTTCGGGAACCCAAGAGAATTCAAAATTTAGAGCCTAAATTTGAATCCTTTTGGGGCCTATAAATACCCCTCAATTCTTAGTTGTGAACACAACCTTTGAGAAGCAAGAGATTGAGATAAAAGTCTTAGCAAAGTCTTTAGCAATTTTTTGTTTTCAATTTCTTGAGTGTTCACCTCCTTCTTTCTCTTTGAAAATTTGTAAGAGAGTGAACCACTTGTAAAAGGTTGTAAGAGGGGTATTTGTCCTTCTCATTCAAAGTGATTTGCTAGTGGAAGTTGGGAGCCTCATCGAAGAAGGCTTCGCAAGTGGATGTAGGTCGCATGACCGAACCACTATAAATCATTTTAAGTTTATCTTATTATCATTTATATTACTGCAAACCATCTTCACTTTGATGCTCTACTTCTTTGTCTCCTTCTTACGTATCCCTTCAAGTTAAAACGCAATCGAAACGGTTTCAAATGAAACATTGCTTTTATCGTACGAAGTTTTTGAAAGTGTTTAAATCGTCAAAAGTTTATCATACTTTACCGCTGCACTAATTCACCCCCCCCCTCTTAGTGCCGCTCCGATCCTAACAATTGGTATCAGAGCCATGGTTTTCTACTTTGGTTTAACACCCAAATAGAAATTGCTCTTTATGGCTTTCAAGAGGGTCACTCTCTCATTCGTCCTCCCTTTTTCAATGGGATGGACTACACTTATTGGAAAACTCGAATGAGAGTTTTCTTACTTTCGTTGAATCTCGAGCTTTGGAATATTGTCGAAAATGGATTTCAAAAATCTTCTCTTCCGATGAGCGAATGGGATGAATCGGAGAAGAAAGTTTTTGCTTTAAATGCAAAGGCTATGAATGCCTTATATTGTGCACTTGACAAAAATGAATTTAATCGCATTTCGATTTGTGATTCAGCTTTTGATATTTGGAGAACTCTTGAGGTTACTCATGAAGGCACTAGCTGAGTGAAAGAGTCCAAAATCAATATTCTTGTGCACTCTTACGAACTTTTCCTGATGAAACCAAGTGAGTCCATCGGAGACATGTACACCCATTTCACGAATGTCATCAATGGACTCAAAGCTCTTGGTAAAAGTTTTTCTAACTTTGAATTAGTCACTAAAATCTTAAGATCCCTTCCAAAAAGTTGGGATCCAAAAGTTACGGTTATTCAAGAGGCCAAGGACCTTAAAACATTCCCTCTTGAAGAACTTATTGGGTCTCTAATGACCTACGAAATGAACAATGTGACAAAAAGGAAACTCGAGAATAACCTTCCAAAGGACAAGAAGGATTTGGGACATAGAACACATGAAGACCACTTGAGCAGAAGCTCAAGTGATGGTGAACTTAAACTACAAATGAAACAAAAATTAAAAAGCAAAAAGAATGGAACTACTTGCTTTGAAAGCAAGAAGAACAAAAATTGGTATAAATTGAGCTCTTCCGAAGACGAGGAGAAAATCAAGAAAGGCGAGGTGGCAAACTACGCCTCAACCACTTTCAACAATAAGGTAATCGAAATCCCCCTAATTTATTTCGAAATTACATAATACTTTCATGAGTTATTTTTAATTTAGTTTAGGATTAATTTTCTTGAAAATTGCATGTGTTATGTTAATGCAATAAAATGTTAGATATAAATCTAATGCTTATACACCTAGTAAGATTAATCTTATGTATGTGCTTGAGAAGCAAGAATGTGTATTTTGATGATTTCCATATTGATTTTCAATGACGATGCATGGCTTTTGAATGGATGGCTTGATGATTTTTTTTATGAACCTTATCTTTGGTTTTCAAACATGATGTCTGGTTTTGACATAAGAACAAAATTTGAGCATGCTAATATAAAGTCAATCATATAAATTAAAATTAAAGAAGTTTTAGTTATCTATAAGACTCATTCAAAATTATGTTCAATGAAACCAATGCAATAAAGTTGTAATGAAAATATTGAAATTTTGATACCATGATTTGATGATTTTATGTATGAGATTTTAAAATAATATATAATGATTTTTGTAATTTATTGATCTTGATGGTTTTATGACAAAATTCATTTTTTGATTCTAAACGTTGATGCATGTTTGAAAAGCATGTTAACATGAAATCAATCACTTAAAATGAAACACTTCAAAAAAAAAAGGGCGAAAAATCAATTCTCAATGAAATCATGAATCTACTTATGTTATGAATTTTGTGAACCATAAAAATGATTTTGATAATTTGAATTTGAAATGAGTTTTCTCAAAATCATGATCTTGATTTTTTGGAATAATATGAGATTTCCTTTGATGATCTTTTTTATTATTTAAAAGGAGATTTGTCAAAATGATTCATGGAATTTTGGATTCATGACTTGATCCTTCATTTGTTTATGAGATGGTTGAAATCTTTGTACCCTTGAATTCTTCCCTTCTCTTTTCGATTTTTGAATTCATGCATGTTATATGTTGAAGATTTGAAACCATGTTTTGATATCATGCATACCCAAGAAATGTTGATTTGACAAATTGAATGATTTAAAAATGAATGATGATTTTTCCTTGAATGTAACTTGTGATATTCTTTATGAATCATCATCTTGATTTCTCGATATTCGATACATGAAATTTTATTGTGAATCAAGATCTTATTCTTTGAACTCCCATATTTCTTTTTATTGTTTACTAAAGAATAAAATTTCTAAAATAAATCATGATTTTTTGGTATTATAATTTTTATGATTTATAAAAAATTGAGAGATTAAAAAAATCTATCTATGTTTTTCTTTTTATGAATCTCTTGAAAATGATTTTGATTTGATGATTTGAATTTGAATAAGACTTATCTTGATTTTTTAAAATTTATAACTTATGACTTCTTATGCAAGAATCAAGGTACTATAACATTTGATCTCCTACATTTCTTTTTGATATTTATAAAAATAAAGGAGATCTATTGAAATAAATCATGTCTTTTGGTATTCAAATGGTCTTATATTTGATGATATGATTTCTTTGTATCTATGATACAAATGCCTTGATATGATTGAATCACTGTTATAAAAGAAAAAGGAATTTGATAGCTTGCTAATTGTAAAAATATACGCTAGCTTGAATGATAAAACATGAGATTGTCTATAGTGCAAATTTATTGTTATCATGATGTGTAGATTGAAATAATGATTAGAATATTGATGTAATTATAAATGATGATTTTGTATTATGTATAAAATACTCTTGATATTATTTTGATGCATACAAATGAAAAGTTATGAACATGATAGGATATAATTTGACAAAATTGATACTATCATGATTTGAAACATTTATGATTTGAAATTATACACGCAATTACTTTTTATTTTGATGATATATGCATATAATGTGTATCATGAATACTCTAAATGATAAATGCTTGGTATCATGATCAAAATATTGATAAATGCTATAATTTATTACCAAAATGATGTATCATGTATGATATGCTCATAATGTTGATTGATTTATTCAATATCGTGCATGAATGAAATATAAGGTTTTTGAAATAGTGCATGTTTTTAATTTAAAAATATAATGATGCACAAATGAGATTGATATTTACTTTTGTCATAATTGATGTAAAGGGACTTTCCTTCTTTTTGACAATGATAAAGGGGGAGATAGCTAGCTTGCACAAGATAAGAGAAGCATAAACTTACAAAAGTACACATCGCAAAAAGGGGCAAAACTTATTAGCTTGCTCATCTCAAAAGCAAGAAATGCTATCTTGTAATCTCAAGCAAATGAGCTATCTTGCCTATTTCAATAAGCAAAACTTGCAACTTGCACATTGCAATAGAAAGCAAGAATCATGAGCTTACACAAGAAAGCTATCTTGCATTTGCTTTCGAAATTTTTGCTAGCTTTTATGTAGTAAAACTTGCATATCATAAAAATTTCCTAGCTCGAACATTTCGTTGAAAGAACTTGCTATCATGAACACTACCAATGAATTACAAATCTTGCAATCTAAAGAGAAGCAAAGAATTGCTATCTCGAAAGAAGCAAAAAATGTAAAACTTAGAAAACTTGCAATATAATTTCTCTTGCCATGCTTTGTATCAAAAATAGGTTGATGTCCTTAAAAGCATCGCATTAAATTTTTTAGTGTATTGCAATGTGTCACATGTATCGCAAATTAAAAATTTTGAGACTATTATCATATCATATTTAACAATTGACGTCTTTCATGACATGATTTCTTTGTAATTTTTGTCTTGTATGTATCATGTGATGATTGAAATATTGATTGATGCAAATTCATAATTTATGTAAAAGTCTAAATCATTGGTTCCTCTACTTCTTTTCGGCAATGACATAGGGGAAGAAAGATTGCTAGCTCAAGGCAAATGTTGGCTAGCTTGTACTCTTCCCTTCTTTTTGACAAAAACAAATGGGAGAAAGCTTTTGCTAGTGAGAACATGCAAAGAAAAGCAAAGTGCAATCTTGCACAAGAAGCAAGTGTTGAATTGCCATGATTGAACTTAAGAATCTTGCTATGCTTTTGTGCTTATATGTTGTGATGAAAATCTAGCTTTATGTTACAAAAACTTGCATATCTTTTAAAATAGCTAGAGCTACTTCTCCTTTTTATTGATGACATAGGGGGAGAAGTATATTGATGACTTCATGCATTGAATTAAATATTTTATATATATTTGCATGATGGTTTAAATGTTTTTCAAAACATGTGATGAATGTTACATGGATTTTGGATAATCCAAGTGTTCTATCAATGGCATATTGATAGGGGGAGATTGGTTAAACTCCGGGGAGTTAAGGTTAACTCCGTTAGTCATCAATTAGTTGTCATCATCAAAAAGGGGGAAGATTGTTGAATCTCGGATTTTTATGATGAAACTAATTGATTGTGTTTAGATGTTTAACTGTATTTTGAGTGATGCAGGTCTACTCGATCAGGATTAGACAGTTAACGCAGGAGGAATTGACGTTGCGCTAAAGGAGATCACGTTAGGATATTGGATGGCAGAAGGCTTTGGACGTCGGGCATCGAGCCAAGAGCTAAATTGCGCCAAGGATATATGGGTTGCAGAGGTCAATCGTCGATTGGGCAATAAGCTGCAAGAGAGGACGATGCGCTGAAGAATCAGACGAAGCGCCAACCAATGACGTGCCGGGCAACAGAATGTCAAATTGCGTTGTAATAATTGTCTAGATCGGAGTAGAGTTTTGGTTTGTGTGTGCAGGATTAACTACGATAACGATGAAGACATAAAGCGAAACAAAGTATCGGAGTCAAGCGCGAAGGATTTGTTACGAGTTCGAAAGTTCGACGGAAGTCCGAAGGTTCGTCGGGAATGCTACCGGAACTAGCCAAAGGGTTTTTCGGAAGCTCGTCGGAAGGTTCGTTGGAAGTTCACGGAGCTCACCGAGAAAGATCGAAGCTTGCCGAAGAAGCTCGTTGGAACTCACCAAGATCAAATTGTGAAGTCTAGGAGCTTGCCGGGAGTCCGCAGAATGGTTTCCGAGAGTTTATCGGAAGACCGCCGAAAGTTCGCCGGAAGCTCGCCGGAAGAAGTCTTGACTTGTGAACTTTATAATAGCTTAGGAAATGTCTTTAAATTCATATTTAGCACGTTAATTAGGGTTAGGATTAGGTGTTAATCCTATAACCCAAGTAGGGGCCAATTGGGCCCAAGTTCAGACTGGTTTGGGCCAAGTTTGGAGCCCAACCAGTGAGCTGAAATAGTGTAGATGGTGGCACTACCCGAGAACCAAGCGGTGGCACCGCTGGACTGAGCAGTGGCACCGCTCAGCACCCGAGAGGTCCGGCGGTGTAACTGCCGGACTGGGCAGTGACACCGCCAGTACACTGTCAATGTCAAACACTGACAGGCGGTGGCACCGCCAGCCTCGGGAACCTAAGAGAATTCAAAATTTGGAGCCCAAATTTGAATCCTCTTGGGGCTTATAAATACCCCTCAATTCTCAGTTGAGAATACAACCTTTGAGAAGCAAGAGATTGAGATAAAAGTCTTAGCAAAGTCTTTAGCAAGTTTTTGTTTTCAATTGCTTGAGTGTTCACCTCCTTCTTTCTCTTTGAAAATTTGTAAGAGAGTGAACCACTTGTAAAAGGTTATAAGAGGGGTATTTGTCCTTCCCTTTCAAAGTAATTTGCTAGTGGAAGTTGGGAGCCTCATCGAAGAAGGCTTCGTAAGTGTATGTAGGTCGCATGACCGAACCACTATAAATAGGTTTGCGTTTATCTTATTGTCATTTATATTACTGCAAACCATCTTCACTTTGATGCTCTACTTCTTTGTCTCCTTCTTACGTATCCCTTCAAGTTAAAACGCAATCGAAACGGTTTCAAACGAAACGTTGCTTTTATCGTATAAAGTTTTCGAAAGTGTTTAAATCGTCAAAAGTTTATCGTACTTTACTGCTGCACTAATTCACCCCCCCCTCTTAGTGCCACTCCGATCCTAACACAAAAAACTTATAGGGGTATGATAGGAAGTTTACTTTACCTCACTGCAACTAGACCAGATATCATGTTCAGTATTGGACTTTGTGCTAGGTTTCAATCGAACCCTAAGATATCTCATCTCAAAGCGGTTAAAAGAATACTTAGATATCTTAAAAGTACCATAAATTTAGGATTATGGTATCCAAAATCCGAGAATTTTGAGTTAATTGTTTATGCTGATGCGGATTTTGCTGAGTGTAGACTAGATAGAAAAAGCACATCAAGAACATGTCAATTTTTGGGACATTCCCTTATTTCCTGGTCATCTAAGAAACAAAAGTCGGTTGCACTATCAATAACCGAAGCTGAGTATATTGTAGCTAGTGCATGCTGTGCACAAGTTGTGTGGATGAAAAACACCTTAGAAGATTATAAAGTCCATCTTAAAAACATTTCCATTAAATGTGATAACACAAGTGCAATATATTTAACAAAGAATTTCATTCAACACTCAAGAACAAAACATATTGATATTAGACATCACTTTATACGAGATCATGTCACTATTCATGATTTAATCATAGAGTTCATTGATACTAAGCATCAACTAGCTGATATTTTTACAAAACCTCTAAGTGAAGAACAATTTGATTTCATTAGAAGAGAATTAGGAATGTTAATATGTTCGAATGCATGAACTTGTTAAGATTATTTTTTGGATTTTTTTATGATCAAATCACTTAATTACCATGATGATTTTACATAATTACATGCCTTAATTACATGTTGGAAATTATGTATTTTGGATATAAAAAATTTCCATGATAATAAGCATGTTTTATCTTCATAATTGAATTTGAAAATCTATAGCAAAACCTAGTCTGAATGTATGAAAATATTAAATTTCATTTTTGGATCTTCTTGATCCTAACAATCGGATTTTCTCGATACATTATTCTCTTCTGGACTTAATAAACATATGTCATATCGAGTTTTGGATTCACATCATTGATTTTTGACATATGGAATCAACTAGCAAATGCATCTCTCACTGACTTATCATGTGAAAAATATCTTTCGAGAAATGGATTTGATGATTCCTTCTTATATCTTTTGAGAAATAGTTTTACGTGCAAGAATTTGATTAATACACATATCTTGATTCTTGTAAAAATGATGTGTGCTTTAATATCTTATCAATTTTAACTTCATTCAAGTAAGCTCACAAATTGCTTTCCTCCTTCATGCAAAAAGATAATAACAAAGAGGAAGAAGCAATGAAAATCATCTCCGTGTCATGTTTTCCTTGAGATGTTTGTATAATTAGTTTCCTATCACTCATTATTAAAAAATGACATAAACCTAGTTAAAATTTGCTAATATCGTTCTCCTTTTTGTTGATGACAAAGGGGGAGAAATATATGAATTGATGCTATGAGTGCCATATTTGAATGAGAAATATATGAATTGATGCTATGAGTGTCATATTAGAATTTAATGCTATATAAATTGATGCTATGAATGCCATATTTGAATTTGAATTATGTTAAGGTATCAAAATCTTGCATCGAAATATATGATAAATTGGTGATAGAATTGCTATGATTGTCATATTTGTACTATGCCATATTTGCACTATGTTATTGCCATATTTGCACTATGTTAAGATATCTAGAGCATGTATCGTAATTCTACAAATTGATATGTGATGAAATGCTATGATTGCTAAACACTTGAAACATTTGTATTATGTTAAGATATCAAGAACTTACATCGTAGTTTTACATGTTGATATCTTACCATATGATGAATTGCTACGATTGCTATCTTTCACATTTGAAATGTAAAACCTAAAAATGGATGTCATGCCTTGACATCATTTTCAAAGAAATACATCATGATAGGAATCATGATGGGAGCATTGATAAGGTTAAATGATATTAACTTATCAATATGTCTCTTGAATTCAAAAGCTTTGAATTCAAGAATAACTTATCTCAAGAATAACTTATCTCAAGAATGGCATATATATAGGGGGAGTTAAGGTTAACTTCATTATCAATTGATTGTTATCATCAAAAAGGGGGAGATTGTTGAATCTTGGATTTTGATGATGAAGTCAATTGTCATTTGTTATCTAATCCATATGTTGAGATAAGTGTGCAGGATTAACTACGATGGAAGAAAGACATGCAGCAGGAGTTGCGCCGGAGTCAAGACCATGATCACGTTGGGGGTTCGAGAGTTCGATGGAAGTCAGGACGGTCGTCGGAGGTTCTACGGGAACAAATCAAAAGTCCAGGAGCTTGCCAAAGACACTTGTCGGAACTCTCCAAGTGGATCGTCGCAAGTCCAGGAGTTTGCCAGAAGTCCGCCGGAGCATCGCCGGAAGTTCGTCCGAAGCTTGCCGAAAGAAGCGATTGACGCACTAGAGCAAGTTGCAGTAAATGTCTTAAGAAATATCATAGTTAGCATATAGATTGAGTTAGGAATGGGAGGTGATCCCATTAACTTAATCTGGGGGCAATTGTTGAATCTCGGATTTTGATGATATAGTCAATTGGTGGGTTAATTGATCTAATCCATATTATTGAGTTAAGTGTGTAGGATTAACTACGATAACCAGAAAACATAAAGCAAGGATACCGGAGTCGAGCTCGATGGACGTTTAAGAGACCGAAGAATCATCGGAGATGTTGCCGGAACCAACCGAGAAGAAATCGGGAACGTGTCGAAAGTTCGCCGAAGAAATCGTCGGAGGCTCGCGGAGATCACCGAGAAGGCTCGGCTACTCGTTAAAGTCATCACAAAGATTGGGAGCTTGCAGGGAGTCCGTCGGAAGGAATTCGTTGGAAAGCTCGCCGGAACAAGACTTGACGTTCGCGGTTGAAAACTTGCTTAGGATGTTTTTGTGTTATGTAGTTCACTTGTAATTAGGATTAGGATTAAGAAATAATCCTATATCCTAGTTAGGGGCCAACTGGGCCCAAAGTCAGATTTGGTTTGGGCTAAAATTAAGCCAAACAAATGAATCGGAGAGCCAGGCGGTGGCACCGCCTGGCTGGGCGGTGGAACCGCCCAACACCCGAGAGCTAGGCGGTGACACCTCCTTGGCTGGGCGGTTGCACCGTCCAGCACCCGAGCGCTGGGCGGTGGCACTGCTTGGCTGGGCGGTGGCACCTCCAGCATCGGAAACCCTAAGAGAATTCAAATTTTGGAGCCCAAATTTGAATCCTCTTGAGGCCTATAAATACCCCTCAAATCTTAGCTGAGATTACAACTTTTGAGAAGCATTTTGATTGAGAGAAAAGTCTTAGAAAGTCTTAGCAAGTCTTGTTTTCAATTTGCTAGAGAGTTCTCCTCCTTCTTTCTTATTGAAAATTTGTAAGAGGTTGAGCTGCTTGTAAAAGGTTGTAAGAGGGGTGTTTACCCTTCCATTTCAAGAGACTTGCTAGTGGAAGGTGGGAGCCTCATCGAAGAGGGGCCTCGCAAGTGGATGTAGGTCATTTGACCGAACCACTCTAAAATCGGCGTAATCTCTGGTTTGCATTTTATTATTGTCATTTACATTACTGCATACCTTCTTACTGCTTTAGTTTCTTATTACCCTTGCTGCGCAACTTTAAGAATACGCTTTCAAGTTAAACTTTTCAAGTTCCGTTCTTATCGTACGAAAGATTTTTCTAAAATCGAAGTTTTAATCCGCTGCACTAATTCACCCCCCCCCCTCTTAGTGCCGCTCCGATCCTAACAAGTGGTATCAGAGCAAGGTTATCTCTCATATTTGGTTTAATACCCAAGAGAGATGGCTTACTCCGGCATGCAAGAGGGTCATTCTATTGCACGACCACCTTTGTTTAATGGGTCGGATTACACATATTGGAAGACTCGCATGAGGATCTTCCTCATTTCTATGGACTTTGAGCTTTGGTCTATTGTCGAGAATGGATTTCAAAAATCTTCTCTTCCGATGAGCGAATGGAATGAATCGGAGAAGAAGATTTTTGCTTTAAATGCAAAGGCTATGAATGCCTTGTTTTGTGCATTAGACAAAAACGAATTTAATCGTGTTTCAATGTGTGATTCGGCTTTTGATATTTGGAGAACTCTTGAGGTCACTCATGAAGGCACTAGCCGAGTGAAAGAGTCCAAAATCAACATCCTTGTGCACTCTTACGAACTTTTTCGAATGAAACCAAGTGAGTCCATCGGAGACATGTACACCCGGTTTACGGATGTCATCAATGGACTCAAAGCTCTTGGTAAAGATTTTACTAACTTTGAACTAGTAACTAAAATCTTAAGATCCCTCCCTAAAAGTTGGGATCCAAAAGTTACGGCCATTCAAGAGGCCAAAGACCTTAAAGCATTCCCTCTTGAAGAACTCATTGGGTCTCTAATGACCTACGAAATGACATGTCAAGCTCATGACGAGCTCAAGAACCCCCTTCCAAAGAACAGGAAGGATATGGCACTCAAATCACAAGAAGACCACTTGAAAGGAACATCAAGTGATGAGGACATTGATAATGACATTGCACTTTTGACTCAAAAATTTAAAAAATATTTAAGAAAGAACAAATTTAAAAATAATATAAAAAATAAATTTGAACAAAAGAAGGACCAAGTGATTTGCTATGAATGCAAAAAACCGGGACACTACAAGAACGATTGTCCTCAAGCCAAAAAGAGGACATCAAAGAAGAAGGCGCTCAAGGCAACATGGGATGATTCAAGCGCGTCTGAAGAAGAGGAGTCCAACACCAAGCAAGTTGCTCATTACGTGCTAATGGCTTTAGGAGAAGAGGTATGTGATTTATTTAATGAAGATTTATCTTTTGAAGAACTCTTTATCGCTTTTCATGAATTATTTGATGAATGTAGAACTGTTAACAAGAAGTTAAGTATCTTAAAGAAAGAGCATGCTTTGCTACAAGATAAGTTTGATAGTCTTCAAACTCCTCCATGCTCTAAGTGTGAGCATTTAGAAGCAATAAAAAATGAAAATTTGCTTCTTAAGGAAACCTTAAACAAGTTTAAGGTTGGTAGCAAAGGATTAGATATGATCCTTGCACACAAGGGTCACATCGCAAATAGAAATGGAATTGGATTTGTAAAAGGATTACATCAAAATCCTACCACTTTCATAAAAGGACCTACATTACATGTTTCCTCTTATATGAAATGCAACTTCTGTTGCAAATCCAGACATATTGCCTACAAATGTCCATTTAGGAAAATTAGTTCACAAAAATTAATATGGGTTCCTAAAGGAACTATAAAAGATTCAAAAATAAATAACAAGGTTAGTGGATCAATTTTTGAGGCACCCAAAATCAAATGGGTACCTAAAAATCATCCTCTTTTGTAGACAAACCCACAAGCTAGAGCAAGAGATGGTATCTCGATAGTGGATGCTCAAGACATATGACTGGAGATCCATCTCATTTCTCTATGCTCACTAGCAAAGAAGAAGGGTACGTCACCTTCGGAGACAACAACAAAGGCAAAATCATTGGCAAGGGAACTATTGGTAACAAATTTAGTTTTTCCATTGATGATGTTTTACTAGTTGATGGATTGAAACATAATCTCTTGAGTATTAGTCAACTATGCGATAAAGGTTATATCGTTAGATTTGAATCAAATATGTGCATTATTGAAAAACCAAATCATAACATGACTATGATTGCTTTAAAACAAAATAATATCTATACCATCAATCTTGATGAACTAAGTAATGAAATATGTTTCTCCGCCGTAAATGATGATGCTTGGCTTTGGCATAGGAGATTAGGTCATGCAAGCATGAAAACAATATCTAAAATCTCATCTCAAGAATTAGTACGAGGGATTCGGAATATGAAGTTTATTAAGGATAAGGTATGCGATGCATGTCAACTAGGCAAACAAATAAAAATAAGCTTCAAACCAAAAAATCAACTTAGCACCACTAGACCATTACAATTGATCCATTTGGACTTATTTGGACCAATTGATACAATAAGTCTAGGTGGAAGCAAATATGCTTTTGTGATTGTGGATGACTACTCTAATACACTTGGACCTATTTCTTAGCTCACAAAAGTGATTGCTTCAAGTGTTTCTCTAAATTTTGTAAACTCACTCAAAATGAAAAAGGCTTTATGATTTCATCAATTCGGAGTGATCACGGTGGTGAATTCCAAAACCGTGACTTTCAAAATTTTTGCGAAGTTAATGGGTACAATCACAACTTCTCAACTCCAAGAAATCCTCAACAAAATGGAGTAGTTGAAAGGAAAAATAGAAACCTACAAGAAATGGCAAGAACTATGTTAAATGAACATAGTTTACCCAAATATTTTTGGGCCGAAGTTGTAAATACGGCTTGTTACATCATGAATAGGGTCCTAATAAGACCATCTCTATCAAAAACTCCCTATGAATTATGGAATAATAAAAAACCAAATATTTCTTATTTTAAAGTTTTTGGTTGTAAATGCTTCATTTTAAATGAAAAGGATGCCCTAGGTAAATTTGATGCTAAATCCGATGAAGGCATTTTTCTTGGTTACTCCTCCATTTCTAAAGCATTTCGTGTCTTTAACAAAAGGACCCTAGTAATAGAAGAGTCTATTCATGTAGTTTTTAATGAAATTTCTAATTTAAAGAAAAATGATTTTGATGATGATCTTGGTTTTGATAATCTGAATTTAAACGAACCCCCTCCTCAAAATAGCCATTTGAATGCATCTTCTTCCGAAATTTCTTTACCCAAAGAATGGAAGTATGTAGATGCTCATCCAAAGGAGCTAATTATAGGAGATACAACAAAAGGGGTTCAAACTCATTCTTCTTTCAAGAATTTTTGTGCTAACGCCGCTTTCCTTTCTCAAATTGAACCTAAATGCATTGACGAAGCCTTAAAAGATGATTTTTCGGTCATTGCAATGCAAGGAGAATTGAACCAATTTGAGAGGAATGAGGTATGGAAGCTTATTCCTAGACCAAGTGACCACTTAGTCATAGGTACTAAGTGGGTCTTTAGAAACAAGCAAGACGAAAATGGTATCGTGGTTAGAAACAAGGCTAGATTAGTGGCCAAAGGTTTCAATCAAGAAGAAGGTATCGATTACGAAGAAACCTTCGCTCCCGTGGCTCGATTAGAAGCCATAAGGATGCTCCTTGCCTATGCTAGTAGTAATAATTTTAAACTATTTCAAATGAATGTCAAAAGTGCTTTCTTGAATGGTTTTATTTCCGAAGAAGTATATGTCGAACAACCTCCCGGATTTGAAAATTCTCTTCTTCCTAATCATGTATTCAAATTGACTAAAGCTCTCTATGGCTTGAAACAAGCTCCTAGAGCTTGGTATGAAAGACTTAGTTCCTTTCTTATTTTAAATAATTTTACCAAAGGCAAGGTTGATACTACATTGTTTATTAAATATTTTGAAAATAAATTTCTTATTGTGCAAATTTATGTTGACGATATTATTTTTGGCTCTTCGGATGAATCACTATGTGAATCATTTGCCAAATGTATGAGTCATGAATTTGAAATGAGTTTAATGGGTGAATTAACTTTCTTTTTGGGATTACAAATCAAACAACTTAGTGATGGTATATTTCTTAACCAATCTAAATATACATTAGAATTGTTAAAATGATTTAACATGGATAATTCAAAAGCAATAAACACCCCTATGAGTACTGCGACTAAGTTAGATATGGATGAAAATAGTGAAAATTTTGATCAAAAAACATATAGGGGAATGATAGGTAGTCTACTCTACCTCACCGCGACTAGACCAGATATTATGTTTAGTGTAGGACTTTACGCTAGGTTTCAATCTAATCCTAAATTATCTCATCTGAAGAGTGTTAAAAGAATATTCAGGTATCTTAAAGGAACTCCAAATTTAGGATTGTGGTATCCAAAATCTGAAAAATTTGATCTAATAGCTTATGTAGACGCCGATTTTGGCGGATGCAGGATCAATAGAAAAAGTATATCTGGAACATGCCAATTTTTAGGACATGCACTTGTTTCTTGGACTTCCAAGAAACAAAATTCAGTTGCACTATCTACGGTGGAAGCCGAATACATTGCTGCAAGTGCATGTTGTGCACAAGTCATTTGGATGAAAAATACATTAGAAGACTATGGAATTCACTTTAAAAACATTCCCATAAAATGTGATAATACTAGTGCCATATGTCTTACTAAAAATCCAATTCTGCACTCTAGAAACAAGGCTAGATTAGTGGCCAAAGGTTTCAATCAAGAAGAAGGTATCGATTACGAAGAAACCTTCGCTCCCGTGGGTCGATTAGAAGCCATAAGGATGCTCCTTGCCTATGCTAGTAGTAATAATTTTAAACTATTTCAAATGGATGTCAAAAGTGCTTTCTTGAATGGTTTTATTTTCGAAGAAGTATATGTCGAACAACCTCCCGGATTTGAAAATTCTCTTCTTCCTAATCATGTATTCAAATTGACTAAAGCTCTCTATGGCTTGAAACAAGCTCCTAGAGCTTGGTATGAAAGACTTAGTTCCTTTCTTATTTTAAATAATTTTACCAAAGGCAAGGTTGATACTACATTGTTTATTAAATATTTTGAAAATAAATTTCTTATTGTGCAAATTTATGTTGACGATATTATTTTTGGCTCTTCGGATGAATCACTATGTGAATCATTTGCCAAATGTATGAGTCATGAATTTGAAATGAGTTTAATGGGTGAATTAACTTTCTTTTTGGGATTACAAATCAAACAACTTAGTGATGGTATATTTCTTAACCAATCTAAATATACATTAGAATTGTTAAAACGATTTAACATGGATAATTCAAAAGCAATAAACACCCCTATGAGTACTGCGACTAAGTTAGATATGGATGAAAATAGTGAAAATTTCGATCAAAAAACATATAGGGGAATGATAGGTAGTCCACTCTACCTCACCGCGACTACACCAGATATTATGTTTAGTGTAGGACTTTGCGCTAGGTTTCAATCTACTCCTAAATTATCTCATCTGAAGAGTGTTAAAAGAATATTCAGGTATCTTAAAGGAACTCCAAATTTAGGATTGTGGTATCCAAAATCTGAAAAATTTGATCTAATAGGTTATGCAGACGCCGATTTTGGCGGATGCAGGATCAATAGAAAAAGTACATCCGGAACATGCCAATTTTTAGGACATGCACTTGTTTCTTGGACTTCCAAGAAACAAAATTCAGTTGCACTATCTACGGCGGAAGCCGAATACATTGCTGCAAGTGCATGTTGTGCACAAGTCATTTAGATGAAAAATACATTAGAAGACTATGGAATTCACTTTAAAAACATTCCCATAAAATGTGATAATACTAGTGCCATATGTCTTACTAAAAATCCAATTCTGCACTCTAGAAACAAGGCTAGATTAGTGGCCAAAGGTTTCAATCAAGAAGAAGGTATCGATTACGAAGAAACCTTCGCTCCCGTGGCTCGATTAGAAGCCATAAGGATGCTCCTTGCCTATGCTACTAGTAATAATTTTAAACTATTTCAAATGGATGTCAAAAGTGCTTTCTTGAATGATTTTATTTCCGAAGAAGTATATGTCGAACAACCTCCCGGATTTGAAAATTCTCTTCTTCCTAATCATGTATTCAAATTGACTAAAGCTCTCTATGGCTTGAAACAAGCTCCTAGAGCTTGGTATGAAAGACTTAGTTCCTTTCTTATTTTAAATAATTTTACCAAAGGCAAGGTTGATACTACATTGTTTATTAAATATTTTGAAAATAAATTTCTTATTGTGCAAATTTATGTTGACGATATTATTTTTGGCTCTTCGGATGAATCACTATGTGAATCATTTGCCAAATGTATGAGTCATCAATTTGAAATGAGTTTAATGGGTGAATTAACTTTGTTTTTGGGATTACAAATCAAACAACTTAGTGATGGTATATTTCTTAACCAATCTAAATATACATTAGAATTGTTAAAATGATTTAACATGGATAATTCAAAAGCAATAAACACCCCTATGAGTACTGCGACTAAGTTAGATATGGATGAAAATAGTGAAAATTTCGATCAAAAAACATATAGGGGAATGATAGGTAGTCTACTCTACCTCACCGCGACTAGACTAGATATTATGTTTAGTGTAGGACTTTGCGCTAGGTTTCAATCTAATCCTAAATTATCTCATCTGAAGAGTGTTAAAAGAATATTCAGGTATCTTAAAGGAACTCCAAATTTAGGATTGTGGTATCCAAAATCTGAAAAATTTGATCTAATAGCTTATGCAGACGCCGATTTTGGCGGATGCAGGATCGATAGAAAAAGTACATCCGGAACATGCCAATTTTTAGGACATGCACTTGTTTCTTGGACTTCCAAGAAACAAAATTCAGTTGCACTATCTACGGCGGAAGCCGAATACATTGCTGCAAGTGCATGTTGTGCACAAGTCATTTGGATGAAAAATACATTAGAAGACTATGGAATTCACTTTAAAAACATTCCCATAAAATGTGATAATACTAGTGCCATATGCCTTACTAAAAATCCAATTTTGCACTCTAGAAACAAGGCTAGATTAGTGGCCAAAGGTTTCAATCAAGAAAAAGGTATCGATTACGAAGAAACCTTCGCTCCCGTGGCTCGATTAGAAGCCATAAGGATGCTCCTTGCCTATGCTAGTAGTAATAATTTTAAACTATTTCAAATGGATGTCAAAAGTGCTTTCTTGAATGGTTTTATTTCCGAAGAAGTATATGTCGAACAACCTCCCGGATTTGAAAATTCTCTTCTTCCTAATCATGTATTCAAATTGACTAAAGCTCTCTATGGCTTGAAACAAGCTCCTAGAGCTTGGTATGAAAGACTTAGTTCCTTTCTTATTTTAAATAATTTTACCAAAAGCAAGGTTGATACTACATTGTTTATTAAATATTTTGAAAATAAATTTCTTATTGTGCAAATTTATGTTGACGATATTATTTTTGGCTCTTCGGATGAATCACTATGTGAATCATTTGCCAAATGTATGAGTCATGAATTTGAAATGAGTTTAATGGGTGAATTAACTTTCTTTTTGGGATTACAAATCAAACAACTTAGTGATGGTATATTTCTTAACCAATCTAAATATACATTAGAATTGTTAAAACGATTTAACATGGATAATTCAAAAGCAATAAACACCCCTATGAGTACTGCGACTAAGTTAGATATGGATGAAAATAGTAAAAATTTCGATCAAAAAACATATAGGGGAATGATAGGTAGTCTACTCTACCTCACCGCGACAAGACCAGATATTATGTTTAGTGTAGGACTTTGCGCTAGGTTTCAATCTAATCCTAAATTATCTCATCTGAAGAGTGTTAAAAGAATATTCAGGTATCTTAAAGGAACTCTAAATTTAGGATTGTGGTATCCAAAATCTGAAAAATTTGATCTAATAGCTTATGCAGACGCCGATTTTGGCGGATGCAGGATCGATAGAAAAAGTACATCCGGAACATGCCAATTTTTAGGACATGCACTTGTTTCTTGGACTTCCAAGAAACAAAATTCAGTTGCACTATCTACGGCGGAAGCCGAATACATTGCTGCAAGTGCATGTTGTGCACAAGTCATTTGGATGAAAAATACATTAGAAGACTATGGAATTCACTTTAAAAACATTCCCATAAAATGTGATAATACTAGTGCCATATGTCTTACTAAAAATCCAATTCTGCACTCTAGAAACAAGGCTAGATTAGTGGCCAAAGGTTTCAATCAAGAAGAAGGTATCGATTACGAAGAAACCTTCACTCCCGTGGCTCGATTAGAAGCCATAAGGATGCTCCTTGCCTATGCTAGTAGTAATAATTTTAAACTATTTCAAATGGATGTCAAAAGTGCTTTCTTGAATGGTTTTATTTTTGAAGAAGTATATGTCGAACAACCTCCCGGATTTGAAAATTCTCTTCTTCCTAATCATGTATTCAAATTGACTAAAGCTCTCTATGGCTTGAAACAAGCTCCTAGAGCTTGGTATGAAAGACTTAGTTCCTTTATTATTTTAAATAATTTTACCAAAGGCAAGGTTGATACTACATTGTTTATTAAATATTTTGAAAATAAATTTCTTATTGTGCAAATTTATGTTGACGATATTATTTTTGGCTCTTCGGATGAATCACTATGTGAATCATTTGCCAAATGTATGAGTCATGAATTTGAAATGAGTTTAATGGGTGAATTAACTTTGTTTTTGGGATTACAAATCAAACAACTTAGTGATGGTATATTTCTTAACCAATCTAAATATACATTAGAATTGTTAAAATGATTTAACATGGATAATTCAAAAGTAATAAACACCCCTATGAGTACTGCGACTAAGTTAGATATGGATGAAAATAGTGAAAATTTCGATCAAAAAATATATAGGGGAATGATAGGTAGTCCACTCTACCTCACCGCGACTAGACCAGATATTATGTTTAGTGTAGGACTTTGCGCTAGGTTTCAATCTAATCCTAAATTATCTCATTTGAAGAGTGTTAAAAGAATATTCAGGTATCTTAAAGGAACTCCAAATTTAGGATTGTGGTATCCAAAATCTGAAAAATTTGATCTAATAGCTTATGCAGACGCCGATTTTGGCGGATGCAGGATCGATATAAAAAGTACATCCGGAACATGCCAATTTTTAGGACATGCACTTGTTTCTTGGACTTCCAAGAAACAAAATTCAGTTGCACTATCTACGGCGGAAGCCGAATACATTGCTGCAAGTGCATGTGGTGCACAAGCCATTTGGATGAAAAATACATTAGAAGACTATGGAATTCACTTTAAAAACATTCCCATAAAATGTGATAATACTAGTGCCATATGTCTTACTAAAATTCCAATTCTGCACTCTAGAACTAAGCACATCGACGTTAGGCATCATTTCATACGCGATCATGTCCTTAACAATAATGTTGTTCTAGAATTCATTGACACAAAGCATCAATTAGCAGATATATTTACAAAAGCTTTGAACGAAGATCAATTTGAATTCATTAGAAGGGAATTAGGCATGTTAAATTGTCCCTAAAATGAGCTTCACGAAAAATGACTCGTCCTTTTCCTTTCTTCTGTGAATTTGATTTCTTCCTTCTTCTTCAATTCAAAATGATCCATTAAAGTATAACTTATGATCTTGAGGGAAGAAGCTAAACAAAAGGGAGGAAGAAAAATTTTTTTCTTTCCTCCGCGGGATGCCAGCGGTGACACCGCCAGATCCGACGGTTGCACCGCCTGGCGCTCGGGCGCCAGGCGATGACACCGACAGGTTTGGCGGTGACATCGACCAAGCGAGCCTTACTAACTCGAGGGGTTAGGGCCGGCGGTGACAACGCCCCCAACCCGAAAAAAAACACTCTCAAAACCCTCTCCCATTCCCTCTAACCCTCATTCTTACTCTTAGAAGCATTGGAGAAGGATTCTTGGTTGTCCAAGCTTTCCATCTCTCAACATAATCTCCATAAGGTAACACTTGAAATCCCTCTTTTTGGTATCCCATTCCTTCTTTTCTTTCCTCTTTTCCTTGCTTATTTTTTACAATTTCATCATCATCTTGTCTAGATTATGGCTCCTAAGAGATTAAAAGGAAAAAGGTTTGAAGAAGATTCATTTGACCATGATCTTTTTAGATCAAAAGAGGTAGCCCTTAGCTTTCCAAAATTTGAAACACGATATATCCATAAGGGAAAATACTTTGATCTAGGTGAACTAGAGGACTTAGAACCCATTAGGTGGTTTGCACACCTAGAAGCTCTACCTCTACTACAAATAGATGAACCAATCTATCCGCGATTAGTTAGATTGTTCTATTCCAACCTTTTTGAGGACAACGATAGCCTAAGCACTTACCTTCTAGGAACACCCATTAGAATATTTGATAGCACTATTTGTGAGCTAATTGGCATAACTGAAAAAGATAGGGGATGCTATTTTAAAGGTAAATGGGACGTCAAAACAATAGGAGCAACCTATACCGAAGCCGTGAAAACAATTTTTGCAAATCCAAACCTTGACTTCCTACCCAAGAGCTGTGAACACTTACTGCCTTTCAACTCTAAAATTCTTCATCACATTATCACAAGCATCATATTCCCCAAACAATTTCATCTTGACGAAATAAGTCAAATAGAAATAGGAACCATGTATTGGATTATGACCGGTCAACATAATTGTTTTGGGTACTTAATTCGCCAACACATGTAGGATATTATGACTAAAGATACTATATTGCCATATGGGAGGTTAATCACTAGAATTCTTCATGCCTATGACATTTGCATTCCACCCGATGAAGAATCTATTCAAAATGATCGATATAACTTAATAAATAAAAACCTACTGAAAAGACTTAGGTGCACTTTTAGCAATGGCATATGGGTTAGGCAACCTAGAAGGACGGATCCAATTCCTCCACCAATAGAACAACCCGAAACACCAATTCTTATGGGAAATGAATCTCCTCCTCCTAGTCCCTTTGGCGCAGCACCATCAGCTCTTGTTTCCTCCTCTGAAGATATCATTATGGCGGAGCTATCTCAGATCAAATCACAGCAAGAACAAATTCAGAATCAACAAGCTGAAATTTTGAAGACACTACGACAGATGAAAGAAAAAATAGATATCATGTATCAGCATTGTGGATTAGCTCCTAAGGATTAAATTGATGTATCTTTTTATTCTGTTCTGTTTGCTTTTAACAACAAGTTCAAGTTTGTCATCGATTGAACGATAACTGATCTTTCCTTTTAGATAACTACTGTTTTAATCTGCATAAATGATGATGTCTTTTGGATAAACTATTTCTGGCAAATTTGAATGATGAACTTTGTTAAATGCTAAAGCTTTTTCTATGATCATCAATTAGCTGGCTTGTCTCTTTTTGTTGATGACAAAGGGGGAGAAGTGATGACTAAGTGATGACTTACACCATAACCATAGCATGACTTATATGAATTACAAAAACTTGTGTGATATGAATGTCTTATATGCCTTGCAAATCCTTGAAAATATCACAAGATTGATATCATGAAATTTATATTGAAAATTTTTATCTTTTGTCGTAGCAAAATTCGTCCCTTATCATTTAACTTATGATTTACATCGAAGTTTCGTACTTACTATTGTTTAATGAGGATAACGATAAGCTCTACGATTAGAACTTATCGGGTTATGCTTGAATCCAATGGGATGGAATTCAAGTGTTTTTTATCTTCTCATAATATGGCATATAGATAGGGGGAGTTATGTTTAACTCCGTCATCAATTGATTGTCATCATCAAAAAGGGGGAGATTGTTGAATCTCAGATTTTGATGATATAATCAATTAGTGGGTTAATTGATCTAATCCATATTATTGAGTTAAGTGTGCAGGATTAACTACGATAACCAGAAAACATAAAGCAAGGATACCGGAGTCCAGCTCGATGGACGTTTAAGAGACCGAAGAATCATCGGAGATGCTGCCGGAACCAACCGAGAAGAAATCGGGAACGTGTCGGAAGTTCGCCGAAGAAATCGTCGGAGGCTCGCGGAGATCACCGAGAAGGCTCGGCTACTCGTTAAAGTCATCACAAAGATTGGGAGCTTGCAGGGAGTCCGTCGGAAAGCTCGCCGGAACAAGACTCGACGTTCGCGGTTGAAAACTTGCTTAGGATGTTTTTGTATTATGTAGTTCACTTGTAATTAGGATTAGGATTAAGAGATAATCCTATATCCTGGTTATGGGCCAACTGGGCCCAAAGTCAGATTTGGTTTGGGCTAAAATTAAGCCAAACCAATGAATCGGAGAGCCAGGCGGTGGCACCGCCTGGCTGGGCGGTGGAACCGCCCAGCACCCGAGAGCTGGGCGGTGACACCTCCTTGGCTGGGCGATTGCACCGTCCAGCACCCGAACGCTGGGCGGTGGCACCTCCAGCATCGGAAACCCTAAGAGAATTCAAATTTTGGAGCCCAAATTTGAATCCTCTTGAGGCCTATAAATACCCCTCAAATCTCAGCTGAGATTACAGCTTTTGAGAAGCATTTTGATTGAGAGAAAAGTCTTAGAAAGTCTTAGCAAGTCTTGTTTTCAATTTGCTAGAGAGTTCTCCTCCTTTTTTCTTATTGAAAATTTGTAAGAGGTTGAGCTGCTTGTAAAAGGTTGTAAGAGGGGTGTTTACCCTTCCATTTCAAGAGACTTGCTAGTGGAAGGTGGGAGCCTCATCGAAGAGGGGCCTCGCAAGTGGATGTAGGTCATTTGACCGAACCACTCTAAAATCGACGTAATCTCTGGTTTGCATTTTATTATTGTCATTTACATTACTGCATACCTTCTTACTGCTTTAGTTTCTTATTACCCTTGCTGCGCAACTTTAAGAATACGCTTTCAAGTTAAACTTTTCAAGTTCTGTTCTTATCGTACGAAAGATTTTTCTAAAACCGAAGTTTTAATCCGCTGCACTAATTCACCCCCCCCTCTTAGTGCCGCTCCGATCCTAACAGCAATTGGGCCCTTGACAGACCCAATTTGGGCCAAATGGATCAGCCCATTCGGACCCAGATTTATGGCCGGCGGTGGCACCGCCTAGGAGCTTAGTCTCCCAGGAAATCTGGGTGGTGCAACCACCCCAGTCAGGCGGTGGCACCGCTAGAGCTCGGTCTTCGAGCTTTGTCAGGCGGTTGTACCACTCCAGTCAGGAGGTAGTACCGCCAGGATCTAGAAATCCGGAAAAAGATATTTTTGAGCTCCAAATTCAAACCAGTTTGGGGCCTATATATACCTCACCCTTTCCTGTATGAAAGGGCACTGAAAATCCAATCTTACTCTGTGATTTTTAGAGCTCAAAAGTGTTGTAAAGGCTAGAAGTTCTCCTCCCTCTTTTCGTCCAAGTTTTGATCTTTCAAGAGAGGAGAGAAAATTCTGTAAGGGTTATCTCCTAAGCCCATTAAAAGGAGTGAAACTGTAAAAGGGTGGTTGGCCTTCGCCTATTGAAGGAAGGCCTCTAGTAGACGCCAGTGACCTCGTCGAAGGAGGAAGCCAAAAGTGGATGTAGGTCACGTTTGATCGAACCACTCTAAAATCTGGTTTGCATTTCCTTTGTGCTATTTAACTTAACTGCAAACCGCTTTCCTTACTTTACTTCAAATACGCTTCCGTAAGCTTTCAAAGTTATTATCTGCACGAAATGACTTTTACGTCGGAATCGGATTTCAATATACGAACGTAGTTTTAATCGTCGAAAGTTTTCCGCTGCACTAATTCACCCCCCCCCCCCCCCCCTCCTCTTAGTGCTCTTGATCCTAACAGTGGCACCGTCATGGCACAGTCTCCGAGACTATGTCAGATGGTGGTATCACTAGTTTGGGCGATGGTACTGTCAAGACTCAATCTACAGGACTATTAGGCAGTGGTACTGCCAGTTTGGATGGTGGTATCATCCAAACAGTCTTCTAGATGGTGGTGCCTCCTAGTGTCAGTGCTGCAGATGGTGGTACCGTCCAGCATAAGCGGTGCTACCGCTAAGACCCCAAAAATCGGGGATGAGATATCTTTAGGCTCCAAGTTTGAATACATTTGAGGCTTATAAATAGCCCTCTCATCCTTGGTTAATAGACACAAGAATTAAGAGTATAGAAATAGAAAAACACTATTGTAATCTTGTGAGAACTCCTCTCAAAAGCTTTAAGTGTTAGTGTAGTTTAAGAGAGGAGTAATATAGCTGTAAATGTTGAACCTCGAATTTTGATGATGAAACCAATTGATAGTGTTTATGATTTGATATGTGTTTTGAGTGGCGCAAGATGCTTCGATCAGAGAGAGAAAATTAAAGCAGGAAGAATCATGTTGGGCCAGAGGAAAACATGTCAGAAGATTAGACGTCATGCCGAAGGATCGGTCGACATATCGGCAGAAGGCTTCGGTCCATAGATTCGGGCATCGGGCCAAGAAGAGCAGATATTGCGCCAAGGATATCGGAGTTACGGAGGTCAACTGGCCGATTGGGGAATAGGCCGCAAGCGAGGACGATGTGCCGAAGAATCGGACGAAATGTTGATAGACCAATGACATGCCGGACAACATGATTCATGCTTAGTAATAATTATCTAGATCGAAATGTGTTTTTATTTATACAGAATCAACCATGATAGCAAGGCATAAAGCAAAATGAATTCCCGGAGTTAAGAACACGATTTCGTTGGGAGTTCGAGAGTTCGTCGGAAGTCCGGACGTTCGTCGAAAGTTTTGCCGGAACCAACAAAGAAGTCCAAAAGCTTGCTAAAGAAGCTCATCGGAACTCACCAAGAAGATCATCGTGAAGTCCAGGAGCTTACCGAGAGTCCGTTGGAACATTGTTGAGAGATCGTAGGAAGATCGTCGGAAGCTTGCCGGAAGAAACTAAGATTAACCGGACTTAATTTTCTTAGAATATATCTTAATAATCATAGTTAGCATATAATTATAGTATGATTTGGGAGGGAATCCCATCAACTCTATTAAGAGCCAACTAGGCCCGAAGTTAGGCTAGTTTGGGCCGAATTCAAGGCCCAACTAGGATGCTGAAAACCTAACTGGTGGTGGCACTGCATAGGAGATAGCATCCCAGGATTTCTAGGCGGTGGTACCACCCAAACTAGGCGATGGTACCACCGATAATGAATGCTGCCAGTGGTGGTACCGCCCCTGTCAAGCTATGGTACCACCTAGTGACAGACCAGTGGCGAAAGTACCGCCCAGTGACGGCGGTGGTACCGCTAGTACCCCAAAATCTGGGGATGAGACCTTTTTAGGCTCCATGTTTGAATCAACTTGAAGCCTATAAATACCCCTCTCATCCCTGGTTAACTTACACAAGTATTGAGAGTAAAAAGGAAAGAAACACTGTTGTAATCTTGTGTGAACTCCTCTCAAAGTTCTAAGTGTTAGAATAGTTTGAGAGAGGAGTAAGTGGGGTGTAAGGGTTATCTCCTAAACCCGGTAAAAGGAGAAAGAGCTGTAAAAGGTGATTGGTCTTCGCCTATTGAAGGAAGAACGATAGTGGATGCCGGTGGCCTCGACGGAAGAGGAATCGATGGAGTGGATGTAGGTCACAATGACCGAACCACTATAAAAATCTGGTTTGCCTTTACTACTAGTCATAGGTGCCCAACAATCCAATCACGTGAGTGATGACACGTGTGACTTGACACAGAATCTTTTTGCTTATTATATATTGGCATTTATCACTTTATATTGACTATTGTATATATGCATGTATAAATATTGTGATGTCCTTAGATCTATATAATGGGAATCGGATCGTGATGAGATCACGATAATGAGACCAATTCACCTTTAAATACAGATCCTAAATAATCTTAGTCATAGGTTACTCAAGAGGGACATCGAGATAAGCAGACAGATTGGTGTTCTGTATATCCGTCCATATGATGGATGTAGCTAGTCTCATAGCTGCTCATGTGGAGACACTAAGGATACAGTACAGGTGCTTATTAGAGAATGAGTTCACTAATTGATCCGCTTATGGAATGTTGGATGGTTGATGATGCCTTATTGTCAAATAATGATTTCGTAGTCCTAGTGGTGCATCGGTTCTTAGACTTGAGACACCAAGGATATCCTATATAAGTGTTTCATTCTTTGATACTAAACTTATAGGTTTGGATGTCCCAGATCTAGTACAGTCGGTCATTAGGAGTAGTAGTCGACCTTACAAGGGCTATTGAGTGTCGATAAAGGATCTTCCACTCTCAACGTCATGAGAGAAATATCCCATGTGTTCTTGCTCAGACAAATCCTTAGCTAGGGTCATTCGGATTGAGAGAGAAAGAGTTCTCCGGGAGAATCCGATTAGAGCGAGACTCAAGTAGAAACCGCATGGGTCTGATAGCACTATACCCGGTATATGGTCTTTGGGATATTAGATGGATGAGGGACTATAGGTACATGGTAATTGAGGATAGATAGGTCCAATAGATTGGATTCCCTTGTATCATCTGGGGACTTTGGCGTAATGGCCTAGTACGTCTGTAGTCGATGAATCGAGTGAATTATTATGGAGATAATAATTCACTAAGCCAGAAGGAGTTCTGATAGGTATGACTCACTACCAACTCGATATTGGGCCTAGAGGGTCATACACATATTCTAGGCGTTACGATGAGTAGAAGTTCAGATATGAGATATCCGTCGGAGCCCTTGTCTTATTGGATATCCAATAAGCCCTTGAATTATTGGATCCTATGGATGACATCTAATAAGAGCCTATAAGAGATTATTGGAGAGAGATCCACTAATCTAAGAGGTTTGGGTAGTTGGATGGAGATCCAATACCCAATAGGGGAGGATCTATTAGGGTTAAGTTGACAAGGGACCTTTATAAATATGAGGGATTCAGTGGTTCATAGGCTAGAGCCTTTGCTTGCCTCTCTTATTCTCCTCCCCCTCTCCACCTCAAAGCAGGCTTGGAATTTTGAGAAGAGTCGTCGTAGCCTTGCTGTATGGATCACTGCTAGAGAGGAGGACGCTTGACCTCCTTCACCCTTTCATAGAGATTTGCAAGGATTCAGGGATATACGATCTCCCTAGGTAACACAATATATTCTATATGCAGTTTTGAGTTTCGCTGATTTTTGCGCACCAATCTTCGCACAACGACGAACATCTCTTTATGAATAGGGGATTTTATTTCTTTGTTCTTCCACTACGCAAGTGATATCGCCCCCAAGATTTCTCAACATTTACCTTAAGCAATTTACTTTTATAGTAAACTACCTCTCCTCCTTACTATACTTTTACTACGCCTACACTTGCTTATGCTTTCAAGTTTCCGAAATCGATTTTCAAAATATGAAAGAATTTTTTAGAACCGATGTTTTTACCGCTGCACTAATTCACCCCCATCTTAGTGTCGACTCGTTCCTAATAGTTGACATCAGAGCCTCGTAATTTCTCATTTGGTTTAACACCCAAGAGATATGGCTCTTTTCCACTTTTAAGAGGGTCACTCTCTCATTCGTCCTCCCTTGTTCAATGGGATGGACTACACATATTGGAAAACTCGAATGAGAGTTTTCTTACTTTCTTTGGATTTAAATTTATGGAATATTATTGAAAATGATTTTCAAAGGTCTTCTACTCTAATGAAAGAATTGAATGATTTGGAGAAGAAAACGTTTTCCTTAAATGCTAGAGCTATGAATGCTCTATTTTGTGCTTTGGATAAAACCAAGTTTAATCGGGTTTCTACTTGCGAAATGGCCTTCGATATATGGCACATTCTTAAAACCACACACGAAGGCACTAGTAGAGTAAAAGTTTCGAAGATTAATCTTTTAATGCATGACTTCGAATTATTTCATATGAAACTAAGTGAAATCATTGGAGACATGTACACCCATTTTACGGATGTCATCAATGGTTTAAAAGTACATGGTAGAATTTTTTCAGATTTTGAACTTGTAAACAAATTTTTACGTTCTCTTAATAAGAGTTGGGATTCGAAAGTAACCGCAATATAAGAGACAAAAGATCTTATTAATTTTTCACTTGAAGAACTTTTTGGTTAATTAATAACATATGAAATGACGCACAATGCACAAAACAAACTTGAGGATAACCTTCCAAAGAACATGAAGGATTTCGGACTTAGAACAATTGAAGACCACTCGAGCATAAGCTTAAGTGATGGTGAACTTGAACTTCTCACTATAAAATTTAAAAAGTGCATGAAACAAGAATTAAAGAATAAAAACAAACTTTAAAAGAATGTAACTACTTGCTATGAACACAAGAAGAAGGAAGCAATCTTGGACGAATCGAGTGCATCCGAAGAAGAGGAGCAAACCAATGAACACGAAACGATGAACTTCGCTTTGGTGACTCTCGATAATGAGATAAACAACACAAATGAAACTCCCTTAGTTTACTTTGAAATTACTTGATGTTCTTCATGAGTTTTTTTTAATTTAGTTTAAAAAATTATATAAATTTCTTTTTAAAAATTGCATGTTTAATGATATAATGAAAATGCAAAAATTAGGATCATGCTAGTAATTTTGAAAATGATAATAAAAATTACATGTTTTATGTTAAAGGAATAAAATGTTAGATTTAAATTTAATGATAATCCTATGTTTTTCAAGAATAAATAATGTGTATCTTGATGATTTCCGATTTTGATTGAAACCATGCTTGATGTCTTAATAAAAATGTTAAAAGGTTTGATATCATGCTTAATGTGAAATTATGCATGATGATTTTTGTGATTCATGGCCTATTGATCTTTGTCACAATGAAAATTTCCTTTTCAGTTATAAACAAGATGGATGGTTTTTATGACAAAACTCATTTTTCGATCCTAAACATTCATGCATATTTTTATTTGGCATAAATGAAAAAGGCATGCTTCTATGAAATCAATCTTATGAATTGAATCACTAAAAAGAAGAAAGCTTTCTTCTTGAAAAATTTCACTACTTTATCGACTTTTCAAAAAGGAGAGACTAATGAAACTATCTTTTTTTTAGAATCTCTTGAAAATGATTTTAATTTGACGATTTGAATTTGAATGAACTTTATCTTGATTTCTTGGAATTACTTGAGATTTTTTTTTTAATCAAGATCTCTTTTTTGTACTCCTACGATTTTTCTTGGTATTTTACTAAAGAGGGGATTTTCTATATGAATCATAAGATTGAAATCTTTTTCTCCTACATTTCCTTTTGCGATTTACTAAAGAGAATATCTTTTTCAAAATTCATGACTTAAAATTTCATTTGAATATCTTTTTTGAAATTCATGACTTAAAATTTCATTTGAATATCTTTTTCGAAATTCATTACTTAAAATTTCCTTTGAATATCTTTTATTATTTGATCTCCTAAGATTTCTCTTTGAATATTTGAGAGGAGATTTGTCGAAATGAATTATGTCTTTTGGTATTCACATGATCTCATCTTTCATGATATGATTTTTTATCTTTGTGTAATTTCTTGTATTCTTGAAGTATATCTCATCACCTAATTCTTCATGATATTCTTCGTGCGATGATATGAATGCATAAAATACTCATGATATTGTTTTGATGCTCTAAAATGATATAAATTTACTAGATTATGAGTATCATGTATGATATGATGATTGATTTATTTTTAGTATCATGTATAGAATAAGGATGATATGTAAAGTTTTCAAATTGTGCGTGTTGTAAATTGAAACTATAATGATGCAAAAACATATTGAAATAAGTTTGATCCTTTACCTTTATCATGATGTGAAGATTGATAAAAAGGGAAAAGAATTACAATATTATATTCTTGCCTTCTATTTGGCAATGACATAGGGGGAGAAAATTTTGCTAGCTTGCTAGCTAGCTTGCATACTTTAAGAAGAAGCAAAAAGCTTACTCGTCTCAAAAGATGCAAAAATCTTGTCAAATTTCATATATATAAAATTTGCTAGCTCACAAATTGTAAAGAGAAAGACTTGCTAGCTTGCAAAAGAAGCAAAAATTGATATCTTGCCTATCTCAAGAAAAAGCAAAACTTGCACACAATGCAAAAGGAAGCAAGAATCGCTAGCTTACACACTTCAACAAGAAAGCTATCTTGCATTTGCTTTCAAAATTTTTGCTAGCTTGTATGTTGTAAACTTGCTATCTTACTACCTGGATATCTACAACTTAATAGCTTGCGTATTCTAATATAATGTGGCACTTGCTAAATTTTCTAGCTTACAAATTGCATGATGATTAAACTTGAGATTTATTATGTAATGTTTTGAACTAATATCTCAAACACTTGATAGTTGCACTTCTCCTTTTTGTTGATGATAAAGTGGGAGAAATATGATGTTATGCATAAGTTTATGATAACATGTTGCTTAGATTTTTTAATCCAAGAGTTCTATCAATATGGCATATTGATAGGGGGAGTTTGGTTAAACTCCGTCATCAATTAGTTGTCATCATAAAAAAGGGAGAGTTGTTGAATCTCATATTTTGATGATGAAACCAATTGATAGTGTTTATGATTTGATATGCGTTTTAAGTGACGTAGGATGTTTCGATTAGGGAGAGACAATTAAAGCAGGAATAATCATGTCGGGCTAGAGGAAAACATGTCAGAAGATTGGACATCACGCCGAAGGATCGATTGACATATCGGCAGAAGGCTTTGGTCCATGAATTCGGGCATCGGGCCAAGAAGAGTAGATTTTGTGCCAAAGATATCGGAGTTGCGGAGGTCAACTGGCTGATTGGGCAATAGGCCGTTAGAAAAGAATCAGACAAAGCATTGATAGACCAATGACATGTCAGACAACATGATTCATGCTTAGTAATAATTATCTAGATCGAAGTGTGTTTTTATGTGTGTAGGATTAATTACGATAGCAAGGAATAAAGCAAAATAAGGTCCTAGAGTCAAGAACGTAATTTCGTTGGGAGTTCAAGAGTTCGTCGGAAGTCCAGACATTCATCGGAAGTTCTGTCGGAACCAACCGAGAAGTCTAGGAGCTTGCCAAATAAGCTCATCCGAACTCACTAAGAAGATCGTCATGAAATCCAAGTGCTTACCAAGAGTCTGCTGGAACATTATCGAGAGATCATCGGAAGTTCACCGAAAGTTCGCCGAAAGCTCGTTGGAAGAAACCAAGACTAACCAGACTTGATTTGCTTAGAATATCTCTTAAGAATCGAAGTTAGCATATAATTAGAGTGTGATTTGGGAGGGAATCTTATCAACTCTATTAGGGGCCAACTAGGCCCAAAGTTAGGCTGGTTTGGGCCGGATTCAAGGCTCAACCAGGATGCTGAAAGCCCAACCGACGGTGGCACCGCCAGAGCCGACGGTAGACCGCCTAGGAGATAGTGTCCTAGAATTTCTAGGCGGTGATACCGCCCAGACTAAGCGGTGGTACCGTCGGCAATGAATGCTGCCAACGGTGGTACCACCCCTGTCAGGCGGTGGTACCGCCTAGTGACAGACCATCGATGGTAGTACCGCCCAATAATGGCGATGGTACTGTAAGTACCCCGAAATCCAAGGATGAGACCTTTTTAGGCTCTAAGTTTGAATCAACTTGAAGCCTATAAATACCCCTCTCATCCCTAGTTAACTTACATAAGTATTGAGAGTAAAAAGAAAAGAAACGCTGCTGTAATCTTGTGTGAACTCCTCTCAAAGTTCTTAGTGTTAGAATAGTTTGAGAGAGGAGTAAGTGGGGTGTAAGGGTTATCTCCTAAACTTGATAAAAGAAGAAAGAGCTATAAAAGGTGGTTGGTCTTCGCCTATTGAAGGAAGACCGATAGTGGATGCCGGTGACCTCAACGGAAGTGGAATCGATGGAGTAGATGTAGGTCACAATAACCAAACCACTATAAAAATCTGGTTTGCCTTTACCTTTAGCAATTTACTTTTATAGCAAACTGCCTCTCCTCCTTTGCTTTTACTATGCCGACACTCGCATATGCTTTCAAGTTTTCGAAATCGGTTTTCAATGTATAAAAAAAAATTTTAGAACCGACATTTTTACCGCTACACTAATTCACCCCCCCCCCCCTCTTAGTGCTGACTCGTTCCTAATAGTAAAGAGGTGGTTGGTCTTCGCCTATTGAAGGAAGATCATTAGTGGATGTCGGTGGCCTTGACGAAAGAGGAATCGGGTGTGGATGTAGGTCACGTTGACTGAACCACTATAAAATTGGTTTGCTGCCTTTTACTTTACTGTTTACCTTTGTTGCAAATCATTTTACTTGCTCACTGCTCTACTTCCTCATTACATGCTTACGTAAGTGTTTTTAAGTTACATCTTTCAATCGGTTTTCAACGAATGAATATTTTTCTAAATCGATGTTTTTACCGCTGCACTAATTCACCCCCCTCTCTTAGTGCCAACTCGTTCCTAACAATAGAGACATTTTCAAGAATAATGCATTCCCCCTTATTTATGAGTTTTGATTTATGTGATACAAGTATGCCTCTGTCTTTTATGTCAAATAAAAATATGCATCATCGTTTAAAACCAAAACCAAAATTTTACAACCATCATCAAGATCAATTGTGTAACATATAATTCCAAAACATAAGATTTCAAATGATCATTGCATCATCATCAATCATGACTTCATTAAATATAAAGCATCTTCAATTAAAATCATTTTGTAACTGATAGTTCTAATTCTAATGATTTTTCTTTTATTGTTTTGGCTAGAGAGCTTTATGAGGTATTTTGGATCTTTAGTCATAAGCCATGAGTATCTACTATCAAGCTATCATTCATGCTCCTAGTTTGTGATTGTAGACATATCTACAAGAAAGGGGGTTTTCTTTTTAAGTACCCACTTCACTTTGGGTTCCTCATAGATAGATATACCAAACATATTATTTTGCTTTGGGTCATTTAAGGTTCCTTTAGGGACCCAAATCAATTTATGTGGACTATATCTCTTAAACGGACATTTATAAGCAACATGTTCGAGTTTGCAACAAAAGTTACATTTATTGTGGGATGATACATGCAAGGTAGGACCTTTAACAAAGGTGGTTGGATTTTGGTGGGAGTTACTCACAAATCTGATTCCGCCTCTTCTATGAATGTGACCCTTATTGGCAAGGATAATGTTCAAGGACTTGCTACTAATCTTAAACTTTTCTAGAGTTTCTCTGAGTAGCAAGTTTTTCTTCTCATGTGCCTCTAATTGTTCACACATAGTGTATGGAGACAATGAAGGATTATCATGCTTAAGTTTTTTAAATTCATTATTTAAAAGGGCATGCCCGTTTTTCAAACAATTATACTTTTTTCTCATTATTCTACATTCATCGAACAAATTATGAAAAGCACTTAAAAGCTCATTGAAAGATAAATTTGCTTCTAATAAACCACTTACCTTATCTCTGATAGCCATTAGTGCGTAGTTGGCAATTTCCTTGTTGCTTTGTTCTTCGTCTTCGGAATCGCTTGAATCATCCCACGTTGCTTTGAGCACCTTCTTCTTCTTTGATTGTTTCTTCTTCACTTGGGGACATTCATTTTTGAAATGTCCCGACTTTTTACATTTGTAGTATATAACTTATTTTTTTGCTTTGATTTAATTTTATTTTTAGTGTTATTTTTATATTTATTTCTTTTTATGAATTTTTTGAACTTTCTTGTCAAGAGTCCCAAGTTATCATCATAGTCCTCATCATTTGAACTTCCTTTCAAGTAGTTTTCATGAGTTCTTTGTGTCATTTTCTTCCTGTTCTTTGGAAGGTTATTCTCAAGCTCTTCACAAGTATTGTAAGTCATCTTATAGGTCATTAATGACCTGATAAGTTATTCGAGAGGGAAATTATTCAAATCCTTGGTCTCTTGAATGACCATTACTTTAAGGTCCCAACTTTTGGAAGGGATCATAATATTTTATTAATAGTTAGAAAAACTTTAACTAAGTGCTTTTAGACCGTTAATGACATCTATAAACCGAGTGTATCTGTCTCCAATGGTCTCAATTGGTTTCATCTGAAACAATTCATAAGTATAGTCTAAAAGATTTATTTTGGACTCCTTTACTCTACAAATACCTTCATGAGTAATTTTGAGTGTGTGCTATGTTAGGATCAAGAGCGGCACTAAGAGAGGGTAGTGAATTAGTGCAGTAGAAAAATCATCAGTTTTCTAAATTTTTCATTCGTTGAAAATGAATCTAGGAAAGTGGTTGACTTTAGAGTAAATGAACTAGCAATTAACTTAGAAAGTAATGGCAATAATGAAAAGTAGAATGAAAATAAGCACATCGGAATTTATAGTGGTTCGGTCATTGTGACCTACATCCACTTCTGAGTCCTCCTCCATCGAGGTCACCGGCATCCATTAATGGTCTTCCTTCAACAGGCGAAGACCAACTATCTCTTTACAGTGCTTTCTCCTTTTCATGGGTTTAGGAGATAACCCTTACAAGCCTCACACCTCTCTTGAATGATCATAAGACTTAGAACAGGAGGAGGAGGACTCTTAACACTTTTACAACACTTTTAACACCCCAAGACTTCAAGATATTATTTATACTTTCCTGCCCTTTCATGCAGAAAAGGGTGGGGTATTTATAGGCCCCAATGGCTTTAAAATTGGAGCAAAAAAGTGTCTCATCCTGGATTTTCGGGGTACTAGCGGTACCACCCCCAGTACTGGGTGGTACCTATCATGCCCCTCAAAATAACGACAATATTAAAATTTTCATCACAACTAATCCAGGATCCAAACACACATTTGAGGTCACTAAGAAAACATTCAGATCAAAATTTCACCTCTATAGTCTACAAATTTATAAACCCTGTGCAGTTCATAAACATACCACACAATTACTCGATAATTCATACAATCTGAACTCACTCATCAAAATAATAACCACAACATAATTTCACAAGTGGGGAAGTCTATGCAGTCACCAAACCAACGATTACCATAAGTTCGTATCATTACATGAATTTAGCTTAACATTCCAAAATCCTAAACATGAGGGATCCTTTAACTTACACAAAATCCACAGGTTTAGATTCATCGTCAACATTTCATTAGATGCAGAGTGGCTTATACAACAAATACATATATGCTAACACAGATCTGCCCAAAATCTTCTAACTTTCCACTGCCTCAGCCCAATCTTAACATTTAAGCAAGCGATACGCTATCCTGAAAAATTTATCAACAAACGGGGTGAGCATATAGAGCTCAGCAAGTGACTAATATATCCATATCAAAATAGGACAATTTCCAAAGAGATAAAGTTTCATAATACGAGACAGAATATACGAATTCGTAGACATAATATCATTAGGTGCAGAATCACAATTGTCCTTTCAATCATACATATTTGGTTCATAACATATGGGGCATAGAGTAATTAGAGCATATCAGACACGAATGAAACGTTTTGGAGCATAACAATAACAAATGAAACATATCGAAGCTTATCAATGGCATATGAAATGTTCCGGAGCATATCAATAGCGTATAGAACATTTCGAAGCATATCAACAATGAATGAAATATTTCGGAGCTTATCAATATCACATACCAAATAGAAGCTCAAACGTCATCTTTGACGTTACATTCATATCATTCTTATCCAAAGCATGTACAAAAACATATAACCAAAGCTCTGGATATCATATCAAACATACAGAAGGTGTAGTGGGATCTCAAAAAGAATTATGATTCATCCATTTTTGAATGACCACTAGACAGAAGTCTCCCACGTCTGGGAGCTCCATCCACCCACACGTCTAGGTGAAGTCAGAGGGGGTCGGCAAAGCATCGTAGGCTCTAAGCACATACCCTTTACCATTTCTGGCAAAGGTCCAGACAATCCCACAAACACTGGAGTACAAGAGGGCAGTTTTATCAATAAGTAGCATATATCGAAAGCACACGCGGAACAACAAAACGTACATGTGCCATTTCGAGACAATACGATGCAAGGAATAAATCTCTCACAAATGTATTCAGATTTGGAATGAAAGGAAAGTAAGAGTATACAGGGATTCCAAGCAATCATATTTAGCTTAATTCAAATAAGAAAGTTGGATGAATTCCATATCCAAAGAAATGAAACAGAATACGCGAAATCGACCAGAGCTTGACTTCTGACAGAATTTAAGTGGCACACAGAATAAATACTTCAGATTATCAATTATGCTCCAATACCCATAAGAAAACTACTATCAAAAGATATATCAATCTGTTTTCTATCGAAACAAGTTTCGTACAAATCAGGGTTTCCCACAAGGAGTTACCTTTGATTTGGTAACACAAGGTCAAGGACACAATCACTGTTTTGCAGAATACATAGGGTCGGATTCAACAGATAATAGGGTAGGCATTTGAATTCCAAAATTTTCAAACTATATGTCAAAAGAAAGGTCTACAAGTCTAGTTTCGGACGAAGTCAGTTTGGTACAAATCGGAATTTTTAACAGAGAGTTATAGGCATTTTAGTATCGAAAGGTCAGAAATCTTGATCCCTGTTTTGCAGCATCTATAGGCTCATTTGAAACAGATGATTGGGTAAGTATTCGGTGTCCAAAATCTACAAAATCAGTGTCAAAAGAAAGTTATAAGAGTCTAATTTCAAACAAAATAGTTCTTGCCTGAATTCACATTTTGCACTAAAAATTATAGCTGAAACAGTGTATAGGGGTCAGTTTACCGAAAAAATTTCAGAATCCATGGTTCTATGTCCAAAGAGAGACATATCAGTTTCTAAATAGAAATCCTTCAATTTATTTTGAATCAACATAAAAACAGAGACTAATTTTCTGTAGGATGGGGTTAGAACACTTGCCTTTGAGAATTTTGACCCCCCAATTGAGAAGATTGAGTAAGAAACCACAAAGCCCCATTTTTTCTTCTTCTTCTTCCTCTTTTCTTTTCTCTTCTTCTTTCTTTCTTTCTCTATTCTTCCACACCGTAGCTGCCTTCTCTGGTTCCTTAAGAACGAAGGTAGAGAGGCTTTAGCGGTGGGATTTGTCATTTTGTGCATTTTGCAGTTTAGTCCTTGTTTTTATCATATTCATGATTAGGTCCTTAGGGTTTACATATTGGTCCTCAGATTCTTTCTTTTTTTTTTGAACAGATCTCCCAAATCTTAAAAATAAGTTACCTCTGATTCATACTCTATTTCTTTTGTCAATTTAAAATAGATGCTTACATTATCACCAGAAATTTATACGAAAATTCGGAAATGAGGGGTGTTACAGTACCACCGCCCGACTCTCTGACACTAAGCGGTACCACCACCCAGTCTGGTGGTACCACTACCTGATAGAGCTCTCGATGACTAAGCTTTGGCGATACTATTGCCTAATTGGAGATACCACTGCCTGACAAGTGGTACTACGTTGGTAGGTAATAATTGCCGACGATACCATCGCTCAGACCATCTAGGAGACTACGTCCCAAGCGATGCCACTATCGGCCCTGGTGGTACCACCGCTGGCCATGACTTCAGGTGCTAAATGGGCTTATTCAATCGACCCAATTCAGCCCTACTAAAGGCCTAGTTAGCCCCTAACTGAGTTAGTAGGATTATCTCTCAATCCTAACTCAACTTAAAGTCTAACTTTGATAATTAAGATATTTAACAAAGCATTCTTCGTCTAGTATGTCAATTGTTCTTCCAGCAAGCTTTCGACGATCTTCTAGTGAACTTTCGACGATCTCTCGACAATGTTCCGGCAGACTTCTGACAAGCTCCTGGACTTCACGACGATCTTCTTAGCGAGTTCCAGTGAGCTTCTTTGGCAATCTCTTGGACTTCTCGGTCAATTTCGGTAGAACTTCCGATGAACATCCGGACTTCTAACGAACTCTTGAACTCCCAACAAAATCTCAATCTTGACTCCGGCACAACTTTTACTGTCTTACCACTATCGTAGTTAATCTTGTATACTTTTCTCAACATATAGATTAGATAAAATAATTTATCAATTGATTTCATCATCAAAATCCAAGATTCAATAATCTCCCTCTTTTTTATGATGATAATCAATTGATGATGGAGTTAACCTTAACTCCCCCTATCTATATGCCATACTTGAAAAAAGATAATCTTAAATTCAAGGCTTTTAAATTCAAGCATCAACCTGATAAATTATATTCATATAAACTTATCAACATGCATATCATGATACCAATCATGATTTACCATCTTAAAATACGATACCACGTATTTATCAATAATGATGTCAAGGCAAGGCATGACATCCATTTTTAAATCCAATATAGAGAGATGATAGACAATTATCATTTTTACATATGATAGAAATTTCAAATATGAAATTTAGCAAGATTCAAGTTTCAATAAAAATGACGATTCATCAACCCGAGGCATGATTCCATTTGTAAATACGAAATAAAGCATCGAAATTTTGACACTTTATCATAATGATTGACATTTATCATTTTGATATGAAATCAAGCATGATACTAGGAATGAAACATTTACAAGTAATCATGCCACATTATGATATGTTTCAAGCAAACATTTGATATTTGTCTAGTATGCATTTGGTGATACCAATCATATTTAATCATATTTCAAGCATTTGCAAGACATTCAAGCATTTACGATACAATACATTTTACACATTATTTCAAATATTCAAAATATCAAGTTGTCAACAATTTGCCACATTTCTCCCCCTTTGTCATCAACAAAAAGTAGAACAATTCACAATGCAAGTATGGTAAAAAACAATTAAGCAAGTTTCATAGCAATTTATCCAAGCCATAAAGGAAGATAAGTGAAAACTTTCCATGATAACTTTTTTGGACAAGCTAACATTTTTACTTTAGATGTGCAAAAGCTTTTTAGTTTTTCTTTAGATATGCAAGTTTCTTTCTTCCGTTGTCATAATAATAAGAAGAGGAAGAAGGGTAAGGAAAGAATCCATGAAGAACCAATTTCATAAAAGGATTTGAACCAAGTCAAATTCAAAACAATTCATGCTTCAATTTTAACAAAGAGAAGGGATTCATGAGAAGGATCAAGATATCCATATGAAATCAAATCCCCATTCTTGTAAGTATCATCACATACCAAAAATTTATAAAAATTCTTCTTTCATAAGTAGAGTAAAGAAGAATTCATGGGAAAGGAGCATCATATGAAGGATAAAAAGAAATCCATGAATAAAACTTAATCAATCAAATTTCTTTCTCATTAAAAATTCACAAGAATAAAATCCGTGAGAGATGCATTTGTCAATGAATTCTATGAGTGAATGGGCTAAGTTATCAAACATCATTAAGTTTGTATAAAATAAATTTGATACCAAGTAGATTGATATTCCAGTTTTCATGAAAGCCTTATTTATGAAATAATTTTATGAAAGCTTTTTAAAAAATCGAGAAAGTTCGAAAAAGATATACATCAAATTCATACATTTGGACAATTTAACATCCTTAACTTTGCAAATAATCATTATATGAGAAATAATAAATCAAGTTGTAAATACCAAAAGTCAAATCTTTTCTTTTATAAATATCACGAGAGGGAAAAACGTTCTTGATTAAAAAAAAAACTAAGAAATTTGAAGAATGTATCAAGGAATTTATGCATTCAAAAGATTTATCAAGTCTAATTCTTAGAGTGATGCATTCATTAAACCATCATCAAGAAACACATCATTACATCAAAGGGTACGTCATAAGAAGTATAGTGTATCAAAGAGTACAACTCATCATGGTACTTTTTAGTTCTCTACCCCCTTTTATTAGAAAAAGGAAATACATAACTTATTCAAGAGATGGTAAATCAAAATGCCTAAATAAAGTATTCAGTTGCCGACGAATTTACTACGTCTCAGTTAAGATTTTATATTGACATATTTCAATTTGCTCTTGACGTAGTTCAATTTGATCCAATCGAGTCACTATTAGATCGGCATATGAGGAGGGTGCTTACTCTGTTGAAGGTGCTGCCTCAAAGGAGCTAGTAGGAGGAGATTAATTTCCTTTTAATATTAGTATTTCAAGTTCTGGATTAGGTGGGGGGGATTTGTCCTTCTAGGTAATCTAATCTAAGTCCCATTTTTTACTATACATTTTAATCTTCTTAGCAGGTTTCTATTTATAATATTAAACCTATCTAGTTTCAAGATTTCTTCATCAGGTGGAATGACTATGTCATATGCATGATTAGTCTAGTGATCAAGCCACCATATAGAAGTATCATATCTTTTTTCAGTAGTTCAATCATGTTTTGTTGTATCAATTAACCAAAACAATTATCATGTCCTTTTATAATCCAATACATCGTTCCTAATTTCGTTTGGCTAACTTCATCATGATGATATTGTTTTAGAAGTATAATACTTATCAAGATGTGATGAAGCAATTTGGTTTTGAAAGGTAGTCAATGTTCATAACTTTTTTAGAAGGATTGACAAGTTTGGATTACCAAAAATGGTACCTAAAGCTGATTCTTCATCCCATTGTCCTCTAAAGTAATAACCTCTCTTTTTCTCAGCAATTCCTATGGTGTTGTAAATTATGCTATACGTAATTGGTATGTGATATCCTAAGAAATAAGTGGATACTCTATCGTATTCATCCACATGCAAGTTGTTGTAAAACAACCTAACAAGTCTAGGATAAATAGGTTCACTTATTTGAAGAATTGGGAGAATATCTAGGTTAGTAAACCATTGAATTGGTTCCAAATTACTCAATTCCTCTAAATCTCATATTTATCCTTATGAACATGTTTAGACTCTATGGTTGGGAATTTAAGGGCATGTTGAGGGGAATCAAAGAGTGTGGAGTCATAGGTTTCATCTACTCTCCTCTTTCCTTTGTCCGTTGAGGATCTTCTAGATGCTATGAGACTACACACATAATCAATGAGAGAACTACATATAAGAAGCAAGATCTATCAATGAATTGAGAGAAAAGGTTTGAGAATTACCCTTGTAGTGATCTCTTGAAGAGTTGAGAATGATCCTTACATTTGAAGGAGAAAAGGATTTTCTTGGGTTTCTTGAGGAAGAGCAGGGAGAACGAGGGGTGGAGAAGGGTTTAGAGGTATGGGGAAGAAGTGTAGGAGGGTTTGGGGTCGGTTCTACCGCTAGCCCTAAAAGCCTTTTTATAGGGCAAAGTTGCAGGCGGGGCCACCGCCTACAACTAGTGCCTATTGGCGATGCCATCGCCGGTGCACTATTTTCATCAACTTAATTTGTTTTTCTTTATCTAGTATCATTGCTTCTCTTTTGATATACAATAGGCAAGAATTCTTGCCTCCTCTTTTAAGCAAGATTATAGTCATTTTGTTGTGCGAACGCTTATTCGCATAAATATTGTATCAAGTCAAAATGAAGTCTAATTTTTGTAAATGGGAGGAAGAACTTTTATTGAAATTATCAATTCATAAAAGACCAAACATACCAATGTTCCATTAATATGATTTCCCATTTTGCAATGAGAAGAAATAACAATAAATGATTTCGAAAAAGAAAACTCAATTTTCAAATGTCGAGAAATCTAGAAATCCGGAAAATATGAGAAAGGAATCCATGCATAAGAATTCAAATATTGAGAGATCAAGATCAAATGTTTATCACATAAGATTTCAAATAATCATTGCATCATCAAGTCATTAAACATGATCTTATGGAATATAAAGTATCATTTTGTAACCAAAAGTTTTAATTCTAATGATCTTTTCTTTATTATTTTGGCTAGAGAGATTTATGAGGTATTTTGGATCTCCGGTCATAAGTCTTGAGAATCCACTATCAAACTATCATTCTTGCTCTTAGCTTGTTATGGTAGACAATTCTATAAGAAAGGGTGATTTTTAGGTACCCATTTGATCTCGGGTGCCTCAAAAATCGATCTACTCAACTTATCATTTTGTATAGAGTTCTTTATAGTTCCTTTAGGAACCCAAATCAATTTATGTGGATTATATCTTAGACATTTATAGGCAACATGTACAAGTTTACAATAAAAGTTACATTTGGTGTAGGGTGATACATGCAATGTAGGGCCTTTAACAAAGGTGGTTGGATTATGGTGAGAACTACTCACAAATCTAATTCCGCCTCTTCTATGAATGTGACCCTTATTAGCAAGGATCATGTTCAAGGACTTGCTACCAACCTCAAACTTTTATAAGGTTTTTTTAAGTAGCAAGTTTTCCTTCTTAAGTGCTTCTAAGTGAACACACTTAGTATATGGAGAAGGATTATCATGCTTAAGTTTATCAAATTCAACATTTAAAATGGAATACTCCTTTTTCAAAGAGTTGTACTTTTTACTCAAAGTTCTATATTCATCAAACAATTCATGAAAAGCACTTAAAAGCCTATCGAAAGATAAATTTGCAACTAATGAACTACTTACCTCATCTCCGATAGCCATTAGTGCATAGTTGGCAATCTCCTTATTGCTTTGTTCTTCGCCTTCAAAATCGCTCGAGTTATCCCATGTTACTTTGAGCGCCTTCTTCTTTTTTGGTTGCTTCTTCTTTACTTTGGGACATTCACTTTTGAAATGTCCCGGCTTCTTGTATTCGTAGCATATAACTTATTCTTTCTTGGGTTTAATTTTATTTTTAGTGTTATTTTTAAATTTATTTCATTTTATAAATTTTTTGAACTTTCTTGTCAAGAGTGTCAAGTCATCATCATAGTCCTCATCACTTGAATTTTATTTCAAGTGGTCTTCTTGAGTTCTTAGTGTCATATCCTTCTTGTTCTTTGAAAGGTTGTTCTCAAGCTCTTCATGAGCATTGTAAGTTATCTCATAGGTTATTAATGACCCGATAAGTTCTTTAGGAGGGAAATCATTCAAGTCCTTGGCCTCTTAAATAGCTGTTACATTAGGGTCTCAACTCTTTGGAAAGGATCTTAAGATTTTATTAACAAGTTCAAAGTTCGAAAAATATTTACCAAGAGCTTTTAAACTATTGACGACATCCGTAAAACGGGTGTACATGTCAACAATAGTTTTGCTTGGCTTCATCCGAAACAATTCATAAGTATGAACCAAAAGATTTATCTTTAACTCCTTTACTCTACCAGTGCCTTCGTGAGTGATTTCGAGTGTGTGCCAAATATCAGAAGTCATTTCATAAATAGACACTCAATTGAACTTATTTTTATCTAAAGTGTGAAATAAGACATTCATAGCCTTAGCATTTAAAGTGAAAGTCTTCTTCTCAAACTCATTCCAATCGTTCATTAAAAGAGAAGACTTTTGAAAACCATTATCTACAATGTTCCATAACTCAAAATCCATATAAATTAAAAAATTCCTCATTCTAGTCTTGCAATAAGTGTAATATGTCCCATTGAACATGGGTGGACATGTAATTGAGTAACCCTCTTGGTTGCTGGCAAATGCCATCTCTCTTGGGTTTCAAACCAAAATGAGAGTGACCTTACTCTAATACCAATTGTTAGAATCAAGAGCAATACTAAGAGGGGGGGGTGAATTAGTGTAGCCGAAAAATCATTGGTTTTGTAAATTTTATATTCATTGAAAAGTAATCTTGGAAAGTGCTTGACTTTAGAGTAAATGAACTAGCAATTAACTTAAAAAGTAATGGCATTAATAAAAAGCATAATGGAAATGAGCACACTAGAATTTATAGTGGTTCGGTCGTTATGGCCTACATTCACTTCAGATTCCTCCTCCGTCGAGGTCACTAGTGTCCACTAATGGTCTTCCTTCAATAGACAAAGACCAACTACCTCTTTACAGTACTTTCTCCTTTTCATGGGTTTACGAGATAACCCTTACAAGCCTCATATCTCTTTTGAATGATCACAAGACTTAGAACAGGAGGAGGAGGGCTCTTAGTACTTTTACAACACTTTTAATACCCCAAGACTTCAAGATATTATTCACAATTTCATGCCCTTTCATGTAGAAAAGATTAGGGTATTTATAGGCCCCAATGGCTTCAAAATTAAAGTCAAAAAAAGTCTCATCTTGGATTTTCAAGGTACGGGTGATACCACTGCAAGTACTAAGTGATACCACTACCTGACTATCTGACACTAGGCGGTACCACCACCTGACAAAGCTCTCAAAGACTGAGCTCTAGCGATACCACCGTCTGACAAGTGATACCACCACTAGTAGGTAATAACTGCCGGTGGTACCACCACCTAGACCACTTAGGAGACTACATCCCAGGTGGTGCCACCACCGGCCCTGATGGTGCCACCGCTAGCTGTGACTTTAGGTGCTGAATGGACTTATTCAACTAGCCCAATTCAGCCCTGTTAAGGGCCTAGTTGGCCCCTAACTAAGTTTGTGATATTACCTCCCAATCCTAACTTAACTTAAGGTCTAACTATAATAATTAAGTTTAACAAAGCATTCTTGGTAAAGTATGTCAATTGTTCTTCCAGCGAGCTTTCGACGATATTTTAGTAAACTTCCAACGATCTCTCGACAATGTTCTAGCAAGCTCCTGGACTTCATGATGATCTTCTTAGCAAGTTCCGACAAGCTTCTTTGGCAAGCTCTTGGACTTCTCAGTCAATTCCGACAGGACTTCTGACAAATGTTCGGACTTTCGATGAACTCTCGAACTCCCAACGAAATCTCGATCTTAACTCCAGCACAATATTTACTTTATATCTTACCACTATCGTAATTAATCCTACACACTTTTCTCAACATATAGATTAGATCAAACAATTTACCAATTGATTTCATCATCAAAATCCGAGATTCAACATGTTAAATATCAAAAGTCATTTTTAGACACTCGATTGAACTTATTTTTATCTAAAGCGCAAAACAAGGCATTCATAGCCTTAGCATTTAAAGAGAAAGTCTTCTTCTCTAACTCATTCCAATCGTTCATTAGAAGAGAAGACATTTGAATGCCATTTTCTATAATGTTCTATAACTCAAAATCTATAAAAATGAAAAAAAATCCTCATTCTAGTTTTTCAATAGGTGTAATTCGTCCCATTGAACATGGGTGGACGTGTGATTGAGTGACCCTCTTGGTTGTCGGCAAATGTCATCTCTCTTGGGTTTCAAACCAAAATGAGAGTGACCTCGCTCTGATACTAATTGTTAGGATCTAGAACGACACTAAGAGGGGGGAGGTGATGAATTAGTGTAGTGGATAAAAATGATCAATTTAATTAATTTTGGAAAACTTTGTATAATGAAAAAAAACCTTAGTTCGACGAGAAGCATTTTGAAAAGATATTTGTCTCTAATAAGTTTGTAAGTGGGTAGAGAAGAGGGGATTGGATAATTTGCGATGAAGTAAAATAGAATGCATCACAAGTAAAGAAAATAAGTAGTAAGGAAAGAACACACCAGAATTTATAGTGGTTCGATCGTTGTGACCTACATCCACTTCCGATTCCTCCTCCGTTGAGATCACTAGCATCCACTAATAATCTTCCTTCAATAAGCGAAGACCAACCACCTCTTTACAATGCTTTCTCCATTTCATGGGTTTAGGAGTGGTAGCCAATCTTACGAGGACTATTGGGTGTCGATAGAGGATCATCCACTCTTAGTGTCATTAGAGGAATATCCTATGTGTTCTTGCTCAAACAAATCCCTAGCTAGGGTCATTCGGATTAAGTGAGAAAGATTTCTCTAGGAGAATCCGATTAGAGTGAGACTCGATTAGAAACTGTATGGGTCTGACAGCACCATGCCTGGTATACGGTCTCTGGGATATTATATAGATGAGGGACTATAGGTACACGGTCTCTAGGATAGATAGGTCTAATGGATTGGATTCCCTTGTATCATCTGGGAACTGCGATGTAGTGGCCTAATACGTCCGCAGTCGATGAGTCGAGTGAATTATTATGGAAATAATAATTCAATGAGCTAGAAAGAGTTATAACTGGTATGACTCATGGCTAGCTTGAGATAAAGCTTAAAGGGTCACAAACATATGGTCGGTATTGCGATGAGTAGAGGTTCGGATATGAGAAATCCATCGGAGCCCCAATCTTATTGAATATCCAATAAGCTCCTGAATTATTGGATCCTATGGATGAGATCCAATAATAGCCGAGATTATTGGATAGAGATCCATTAATCTAAGAGACTTTGGTAGTTGGAGTCACGCCCCCCCGAATTTAGTTCTCATTTAGGAGGTGTGAACCTAATTCAAGATTGATAATATTTAATTCAACAAACAATCCAGGATCCAATCACACCTTTGAGGTCACTAAGAAAAACATTCAAGTCATTTACCTCTACAATCCACAATTCACAAAACCTGTGCAGTCTATAATCATACTTCATGTCACTAGATGATTCTTAAAATCCAAAAGCAACTTAACTAAATCATAACTATATCATAAATCCATAAACGCGGTAATTAATGCAATCACAAAACCAACATATACTACATGTTTATATCAGTACACAGTTTAGACTTAACATTTCCAAAAATCCTGACGTAAGAGGTACTTATCAAATATTTACAAGATACATCAATCTAGATTTGTCATTGATATTTCATTACACCCAAAAAGAACTTATACAATATCAACCTATCAAGTACAAAATATTTGCCCCAAAATCTTCTAGTCTTCCACTGCCTCAACCCAATTTACACATTTTAGTGAGCGATAAGTTATCTTGAAAAATTTATATAGCAACGGGGTGAGCATATAAAGCTCAGCAAATGACTAACATATCCATAGCAAAGAGGACAGTTTTTAAACAAATGAGGTATCAAAATACAAAGCAGAGATATAGGATGAAATAGTAGCATGTTTTGTTTGAATGCAGAATTACAATATCATATCGTTCGAAGCACGTTTTATTCATACAATTGAGGAAAGGTAATTGGAGCATATCATTAGCATAAGGAGCATATCGATGACATATGGTAGTTTTCAAGGTATAACAAAGACTTATAATATTTCAGAAATATATCAAAGAACAAAACATGAATAGAAGCTCAAATGTCACATGACGATGCATTCATTTCATTCTTATCCAAAGCATGCATAGAAACATAGCCAAAGTTTTGGATATCATATCAAACACACAGAAGGTGAAGTGGGATTATAACATAATATGGTCCATCCATTTCTGAATGACCAACAAACATAAGTCTCCCACGTCTGGGAGCTCCATCCACCCACGTCTGAGTGAAGTCATAGGGGGCCGATAGAGCATCGCGGGCTCTAAGCATAACTCCCTTTATCATTTTTGGCAAATGTTCACATTTATCCCACAAACACCGGAGTACAAAGGGACAGTATGAATAATGAAATTAGCATATATTGGAAGCACATGCGGAACAATGAAATGTACATATGTCTTTCGAGTCAATACGATACAAACATAATCTTTCACAAATGTATTCAGATTTGAAAGGAAGCAAAAGCAAGAGCATACAAGGATTTCAAGAAATCACATATAGCTCAATTGAAATAAGAAAGTTAGGTGAATTCAATGGCCAATGAAATGAAACTGGAAGAGGCACATATCGAAAGCAAATGCGGAACAATGGGATGCATGTGCCGAATCATTACGATGCAAACATGATCTTTAGATGATAGCTGCAGATGTACAAATAAATAAAGGACAAAAGTATACAGGAATTTAAGGTAATAATGTAAAGCTTAACTGAAGTAAGAGTTTTTGCCAAAATCGATTTCCAAAGAGAAGAAACAAGAAAGCTGAAATCGACCAAAGCTTGATTCTGGCAGAATTTGATAGGAACATTGTATGAACGATTTGGATAACTAATTATGCTCCAATTTATACAAAATAGGTGTCATTAGAAAGCTTTGTCAATCTAGTTTTAGTCAAATCAAGTTTAACAAGAATTGGAATTTACAACAGGGAGTTACAAATAATTTTGTAACAAAAGGTCTGAAAATATTAGCTCTATTTTACTGAATCCATAGGGTCGATGAAAGCAGATGTGTCAGTTAGTAATTGTATTCCAAAAATTTCAAATCAGGTATATAAAGAAAGCATTTTGAGTCTAGCTTCGAATAAATCATACTTTGTATGAATCTGAGTTCACAGCAGAAAGTTATAAGTAGTTAAGCAACAAGTGGTCAGAAATTTTAGTCCCTGTTTTGCAGAATATGTAGGGTTAATTTAAACAGAAGTCTTAGTAGGCATTTAAACTTCAAATCATTCGATCTTAGTATCAAAATAAAGATTTTTTTGTCTACTTTCAAATGGAATAGGCCTTGTCTAAATCAGAGTTTATTATAAAATGTTATGACCGAAATATTGTATAGAGGTCATATTACTGAAAAATTACAGATTCATAGCTTTATATCAAAACGAAAGAAGATCTGGTTCTCAGCTGAAATCTTTCAAATTTTGCAGAATAAAAATAGAAGCAGAGATTAAGGTTACTGTGGGATGGGGTTAGAACACTTGCCTTAAAATTATTTGAATCCCAAATGTGAGAAAATTGATAAAAAACCTCAAGCTCTTCTTCTTCTTCTTCTTCTTTTTTTTCTTCTTTTCTCAAACTCACATTGGCTGCAACTCTTCAGGTTTGTTTTCTTTAACCTTGCATCTAATTATTTAGGTTTTGGCTAATGCAAAAGTTACAAGGTGTCATGCATGCATGAAAGGGGCTAGGTGTCATCTTTAGAGTAAAGATAAGTGGCACCAACTTTAGGTTAGCTAGTGACACATGTCCACTATATATATATATATATATATATATATATATATATATATATATATATATATATATATATATATTAACTTAAATCTGAATCTTTCATAAATTATATCAAACTTCTAATATTTACTCTTAGGTCCCTAGCCATAAACTTTTAATATAATATCATTAAATATAAAATAATTATTAAATAATCCTTACTTTTACAAACAAACCTTTTACTAATTTTTTTAAAAAATAAGGGATGTTACAGTTGGATAGAGATCCAATACCCAATAGGGCAAGATCCATTAGGATTAAGTTGATAGGGACCTCTATAAATAGGAGGGATCCAATGGTTCATAGGCTATAGCCTTTTTGGTTTGCTTCTCCTATTCTCCTCCTGTTCTCCTCCTCATAGCAGGCCTGAAATTTTGAGGAGCATCGTCGTAGCCCTACTGTATGGATCACCGCTAGAGAGGAGGGCGCTTGACCTCCTTCACCATCTCCTAGAGATCTATAGGGATTCAGGGATATACGATCTCCATAAGTAACACAATCTTTCATTTATGTAGTTTTAAGTTTCGCGGAATTTTGTGCACCACTCTTCGCATGACGACGAACACATCTTTTCAGAAATTAGGGATTTTTTTTCTATTCTTTTGCTGCGCATGTGATGTTACCCCCAAAATTTTCCAACAGTTGTATCAGAGCCATGTTGTTCATGCGAAAGATTGATTTTGAATTACGTGTGTTGCGTTTTGGAAAAGCTTTTGATATCAAAATCGTTGACACAAAAGCAAGCAAGAGCAGCAACAGTCGCTACCCTTGTTACCCTCGATCTACATGCATGTAGCCGCTTGCAGCGGTCGTCACAAGCAGGCAGCACAACGTCGGTGCATGCGTAGGCGTTGTGCCTATAGTAGTCGGCCGATGGCCTGCTTGTAGCAAGCTTGCGATCAGTGGGGCTAGCAAACCGTGAGCGCTTCCTACGGCCACAGCACCCATAAGGGAAAGCTACGCTTGCGGGCAGCCTACCTGTAAGTGCGGACGATGCTTGTGGGAGGAGCTTGCGGGCGTGCCCGCAACGGTAGTCGCCCAAAGGAGGCGTGCCGCTTACGGGCAAGCAGCCTACAAGTGTTGTGCCCGTGGGGGTGCCCACCTATAGGGGTGGCACCGCCCGTAGGCATGCCGCCTGCGGGTGTTACTCGCGCGGAGGCGCCCACTTGCAAGGGTAGCACCTCCTATGGGTAGGGGCGATGCCCCCGCACCCCCCGCCGCACAAGCCACCGCCGGTAGGGTGGCAGCAGCCATAGTAGCAAGGGAGAGGGAGAAGGGCAGTTGGGTTTTTTGGGCACAAGATAGTTTTGCCCCTCGAAATTTTAGAAATTTCAGATTCTGTCCTTTATCCAAATTATAAAAATACCGCTCATAATTCAAAAAATTCCCTACATGTCCCAAATTTTAGAAAATATTAATTAATTAAAAATATTAATTGATTATTATTTTTATTATTATCTAGTAGTCCTATATAATAATGATTTATATATATGATGTATGATATATGGACTGATGATCATGTACCATGTGATATATGTACTTGTGATTATTATTATTAGAGCCTGCGAGCCTCCAATTTATTTCTCATTTATTGTTAGGCCTGCATACCTATGATTAAATTGTAATCACACGATGAGGTGCAACAGGAGCATGGAAGTGATAGCGGCACCCACGAGACGGACGATCGCAATGCATTTAGATGCGTCAAGATGCCGATAGAACCGACGAGGACGAGATGGACAATCACAAGGCATGGAGATGTATCACTGCACATATAAATCTTGATATAAGTGATTAGGCCCACTAGCTTGGGCTTAATCACATTAGGCTATAATCTATGATCATCTGATATGATTGCTCATATGATGTGTGATTGCTTAAATACCTACTAGATATGTATATATATTTGCATACGATGTAGATATATATTAAATATGTATGTATATGACACATTACATTAGGAGACCAAATCAAAATCACCTCTCTCGATAATATTAAGTCGGTAAACGTGAGGCAATTAGATTGACCCATGTGGCCTTCCATCACTATAGGTAGGTGCCGATTTTTGGTGTAGGTTGAATTGGTTAAGTCCCTCGAGGCTCACTTATATCGCGATTCGATATCTTGCCTATGACATAGAGATGTCACTGGTGACCAGAGGATATGGTATGCTTGGTCGAGTCCTTTGAGGCTATATCATCGAATCAGACGCATCTTATAACGATGGTGTTGACTTAAACGAACATCATGGTTGGTCGAGTCCATCGAGACCATGGTGATTCGGAGGCTGATGGTCATTAGAGAAATTCTCATGTGTTCTTGCTCAGATAAATCCCTGGCTAGGGTCATTCAGATTAAGAGAGAAAGAATTCTCCGGGAGAATCCAATTAGAGTGGGACTCAATTAGAAACTGTATGGGTTTGATAAAACCATACCCGATATACGATCTTTTATATATTAGATAGATGAAGGACTATAGGTATATAGTAACTAAGAACAAACAGGTCTAATGGATTAGATTTCCTTGTATCGTCTAGGGACTACGGCGTAGTGGCCTAGTACATCTACAGTTGATGAGTCGAATGAATTATTATGGAGATAATAATTCACTAAGCCAGAAGGAGTTCTAATAGGTATGACTCATGGCCAGCTTGATATTGGGCCTAGAGGGTCACATATATATTGTAGACATTGTGATGAGTAAAGGTTCGGATAATAGATATCCATCGAAGCCCCTATCTTATTAGATATCCAATAAGCCCTTGAATTATTGGATCCTATGGATGAGATCCAATAAGAGCCAATGAGAGATTATTAGATAGAGATCCACTAATCTAAGAGGCTTGGGTAGTTGGATGGAGATCCAATACCCAATAGGGCAGGATCCATTAGGGTTAAGTTAACAAGGGACCTCTATAAATAGGAGAGATTCAATGGTTCATATACTAGAGCCTTTTTGGTTTGCCTCTCCTATTCTCCTCCCCTTCTCCTCCTCGAAGTAAGCCTAGAGTTTTGAGGAGTGTCGTCGTAGCTCTATTGTGTGGATCACTGCTAGAGAGGAGGGCACTTGACCTCCTTTACCCTCTCCTAGAGATCTACAGGGATTTAGGGATATACGGTCTCCCTAGGTAACATAATCTTTTATTTACGCAGTTTTAAGTTTTATAGATTTTTGTGTACCAATCTTCATATGACAACGAACGCATCTTTTGAAAAATTGGGGATTTTGTTTTTTATTCTTCCACTGCACATGTTATGTTGCCCCCATAATTTCCTAACAACTATCGCTTGACAAAGCCTCGGAGATTGGGTTCTGGCAGGACCACCGCCTAGCAGTAATAACTACCAACGGTGCCACTGCTCACTTTGGGTGGTACCACCACCTAGACCACCTGGGAGGCTAAGCCTCAAGCAGTTCCACCGCCCACCCTGGGTGGTGCCACCGCCTAACAAGGTTCAACAACTTGTTTGGGCCTTGAATCCGGCCTAAACCAATCTAATTACTAACCTAGTTGGCTCTTAATAGGGTTAATGGGATTACCTCTCAAACCTAACCCTAATTATGTGCTAACTTTGATTTTTAAGGCATACACTAAACAAAATAAATCTAGTAAGTCTAGGTTTCTTCTAGCGAGCATCTAGTGATCTTCCGGTGGACTTCCAACGATCTCTTTGCAATCTCCCAATGGACTCTCGGCAAGCTCCTGGACTTTACGATGATCTTCTTAGTGAGTTCTGATGAGCTTCTTCTCGGTCAATTCCGATAGTCTTTCTGACCAACCTCCGGACTCCCGACGAACTCTCGAACTCCCAACGAAATCTCAAACTTTTCTCCGGCACTTCGTTTTGCTTTATTCCTTGATCGCTATCATAATTAATCCTACACACTTTTCTTAACATATAGATTTAACCAAATATTTTACCAATTGATTTCATCATCAATGAGATTCAACACAAGTGTCATTCGGATTGAGAGAGAAAGAGTTCTCAAGGAGAATCCGATTAGAGCGAGACTCGAGTAGAAACCGTATGAGTTTGACAACACCATACTCGGTATATGATATCTAGTATATTAGATAGATGAGGGACTATAAGTATATAGTAATTGAGGGCAGATAGGTCCAATAGATTGGATTCCCTTGTATTATCTGGGGACTGCGGCGTAGTAGCCTAGTACGTCCATAATCGATGAGTCGAATGAATTATTATGGAGATAATAATTCACTGAGCTAGAAGGAGTTCTGACTGGTATGACTCATGGCCAGCTCAATATTGGGCCTAGAGGGTCACACACATATTATAGATGTTGCGATGAGTAGAGGTTCAGATATGAGATATCCGTCGAAGCCCCTATCTTATTGGATATCCAATAAGCCCTTTAATTATTGGATCCTATGGATGAGATCCACTAATCTAAGAGGCTTGGGTAGTTAGATGGAGATCCAACACCTAATAGTTCAGAATCCATTAGGGTTAAGTTGACAATGGACCTTAATAAATAGGAGGGAACTAATGGTTCATAGGCTAGAGCCTCTTTGGGTTGTCATCTCCTATTCTCCTCCCCTTTGTCCTCCTTAGATAGCGGGCCTGGAGACTTGAGGAGCATCATCATAACCCTACTGTGAGGATCACCGCTAGAGGGGAGGACGCTTGACCTCCTTCACCCTCTCCTAGAGATCTGCAAGGATTCAAGGATATACAATTTTCCTAAGTAACACAATCTTTAATATATGCAGTTTTAAGCTTTGCGGTTTTTACGCACTAATCATCGCATGACAATGAACACATCGATGGAAAATTTTAGGATTTTATTTTTAAGTTTTTCCATTGTGCATGTGATGTCGCCTTCCAGATTTCCCTATAGGGAGAATAGGATATGGCAACCAAATTAAGCTCTAGGCTATGAACCTTTGGGTCCCTCCTATTTATAGAGGCCCCTAGTCAACTTAACTGTAATGGATCCTGCCCTATTGGGTATTGAATCTCCATATAACTATTCAAGCCTCTTAGATTAGTTGATCTTAATTCAATAATCTCTCATTGGCTCTTATTGGATCTCATCCATAGGATCTAATAATTTAAGAGTTTATTGGATATCCAATAAGAGAGGAACTCCGGTAGATATCTCATATCCGAACCTTTACTTGTCGCAACGCCTACCATATGTGTGTGACTTGATGCCAGAACTCATAGCATATAAAGTCAAAAACAGTCTCATCTTTGGTTTTCATGGTACTAGCGATACCACCACTAGTATTGGGTGATACCACAATTTGTTAGTCTGACACTAGGCAGTATCACCACCCAATCTAGGCGGTACCACTACTTGATAGAACCTCGAAAACTGGGTTCTAGTGGTACCTTCGCTTAACAAGGGGGTACCACCACTTGGCAACATTAACTACCGGTAGTACCACCACCCGGTTTGGGCCGTACTACCACCCAGACCACCTAGGAGGCCGAGCCTCAGGTGGTGCCACCGCTAGCCCTAGCGATGCCACCACTTTGGCCAACTAAAGGTCATTAAATGGGCCTTTCTCTTAACTCAAAATAGTTCCAACTCCGACCCAATGGGCCCCTAATTGAGATAGCCTGATTACACTCGAAACTAACTCAATTAGACCTTAAGTATTTTGATCTAGACAAATTATTATAAGCATAAATCCTATGTTGTCCAGCATATCATTGGTTTATCTGGCACTTCATCCGATGTTTTGATGCATCGTCCTCTCCTTCGGCGTATTGCCCAATTAGCATATTGACTTATATAATATCTAATCTCCTTGGCACAATGTTCGATCCTTCAGCCTTATACCCGAACTCATGGAACAAAATCTTTCTGTTGATACATCAACCAATCATCCGGCTCGACGTCCAATTTCCTAACATGTTTTACTCTGGCTCAATGTCAAATTCCTCCTATTTTAATCGATTTACCTTTTCTGATCCAAGTTAATCCTACGTCACTCAAAATGCAGATTAGATCATAACTTTATCAATTGGTTTCATCATCAAAATCCAAGATTCAATAGTTTAAACAAGCGAGCCAAAAGATAAGAAAACTGATATACATGTCCTTTAAACCAAATAAGCTTGTTCCATGCAACCTCGATAGTTGGCTTCTCTAATGCATCATAAGCCGATTTTAAGGTGAATTTGCTAGAATTTGAAGGCTTCCAAATCACATAGTCCTTTTTAGAGTTTGGAAGAGTGCTAACCTTGTGGAGTTTGTCCCAAATAGGAATAACGTTCGAGGAATGGGAGTAGTCAGACTTCCCAGGTTCCATCCTTACGAATATGAATAAACAATCCGAGCCAAAGGATTAGGAGATATCTCTTATTGTATAAAATCTTCAATAACAAACTTTAAAACTCCTCTTGGAGGGTAAGGGTCAAGCTATATAAGTGTCTTCCCTATCACCAATAATACGAGTGACATTATGCATTGCTTTGCCCTAAACCTATAATATATTTTTGAAATTCCAAGAGCAAATAGTAGGGATAGGAATGGTCTAGATTGATCTGCAAGTTATATAGTTCTTTATAATCCATCCAACCCAAAGAGAGTCGTTTTTCAAAACCATTGTCCCGGTTAAGGGATTGGATATTCTGAATACCAAGTCCTCCTGCATGCAGCAATTTACATGCAGCTTACCAAGTGACCTTGTGAAGTTCGTTAGAATCCTCTCCATATCATAGAAATCATACTATCATTTGTTTTCACTAATGGATGACTATTCAAGGGAGGAGAAAGATGCTTCATTGATATAGCATTTTCCTAGTAATAACAACTTGAATCAATTGAATATGACTGATATAGGAAAGATGGTGGCTCTTCCAACTTAGAATTTTGTTCACAATAAACTGTATAAGGGGCACACAGTTTAAGAAGAATAATCTTTTACTGATTAAGGGAATACCTAAGAATGTGATAGGAATGGAACCAATAGGCATGTGCAATAATTTTGAGATATGTTACTGAGTATCTCGCAAACATCTTGCAAAGAATAGAAGGGATTTTTCTACATTGACTTCCCGTCTAGAATCATTAGTAAATTGATGCATGATATTATGAATTGAAGCAACCGAGGAGACATTTGCTATTGAGAATATAAAACGGTCATCCACAAACATAAAATGGGTTACTAAAGGGTTGTAACAGTATGCAGTTGAAAGCTCCCTTGAATAGGAGCACTATTTAAGTCATTAGAAAGATTCTACATAATAATCAAAAAAAGATAATGGACCATAGTATAGCTTTGTCTAAGACCCTTGGTCTCTTTAAAGAATCTCATACTCACACTATTTAAATTAATAATGAACGGAGTATTTGTGATACATGCCTATATCCAATTGATGAATTATATCAGGAATTCATATATTTCTAGTAAATGTTGAAAAAAAATCTCATCTAACAAAATCATAAGCCTTATGGAGATTAATTTTTAAATTCATTCTTGGAGGAACTTTGTTGAGTTGATGCTTGTGACACTTATTTCATGAATTGATCGACCCTTCAAGAAAGCATGTTGGTTTGATAATATCATGAAGATAGTGAGGGATCTAATATCAACAAAATATATCCTCAACTCAAGCAGCGGGGAGGCGTTGACCACAATGGCAATGTGCACATTTGGGTTAGGTATGAGGGAAGGATCCTTAGCCTCGTTTGCTAACTAAAGGGAGGAAGGGGTCCACGCTACTTGGTGAGGCTAGCTGTGCATTCGAGCGTTAGATTTGAGAGGTGCCCAATTTGGGAATGCTTGCATGCGAAACCTGCAGAGATCTTTTTTTGCGTGGCTAAATTGTAGAAGGTAATGCACGCGGCTCAAAGAGAAAATGCTACATTGGGGGAAGATGCTTCTTGCAGAATCGGGGAGATCTCGATGGAGTTCCTTGCCTATATCGATTGCATAATCAGAACTTCACCATCGATAGAATATTGCTACCTATTTCTGTGATTTGAGGGGCAGCTCATCGATGCCATAAAGTGAGCAGAAGTTTCCTTCCAGATGAGGATCACCTTCTCGGCAGGAGTATCGCAGCACGAGTCTTACCACTGTGAGTGGGGTGATGCCTTGCCACCGGTGAAGAATCACTAATTGCCATGAGAGATGCAATGGAGTGAAATCCTCGCAACGCTTCTCTTACCTAATCGATTTTTATTATACTATCAAAATATATTGGATGAGGTTTCAAACTCTCAATCTTTAACAAGAGGGTCTAGTATACTACTATTAAAAAAATATTTAAGCTATGAAATAAAATAATTTAAACAAATCTATTGTATACTCTCTCACATAAAATACATTGAATTCTTGAGATAAAATGAAACAAAATCAAAATTTTCACTACATAAGATAAAGCTATAAGTGCATTGAATTAACCTAAATTTAAATAAATCTATGATATATTCTCTCATATAAATTTATAAAATTTTATTAAAAAAATTTTCTTAATTTTTTATTAAAAGACAGTGACTGTAGAAATCCAAGAATACCTACCAAATTCAATATCTCCATCACCCTGCGATGTATTGGTTAATTATAAGCACATCCATTTTGCATGATCGGTGCAACATCCTGTC